>NC_079191.1:44637455-44924955 GCF_029499605.1 Hyla sarda
GATAATAAAAACATATTAGATAAAAGGAGTCTGATTCAGTATATATTTTCATTTGAGATATTCCCAATTAGATGTCACAATGTTTCTTAATAACATGGATTGCCTCCTGTAAAACCGTCTCCATAGAGGGGCTGGCATCAATAATAACGCAGCCCGGGTCCTCCATTCTCTTATAGACTTCTTCCACTCTAGAAAAACAACAACAAGAACGGTTAGGGTTTGTGGGAGACCTACCTGCTATCGGTACAATATGGTCAGATGGTCTTTGTCCAGCAGCGATAGAGGGCTAGAATTTGTGGACTTGGTTTTTACGGATCCCTTTTTGTTGGATTGGACAGCTCCACACATTGTGTAGTGGCCATGCTTGGTTACTGCAGATCAGCTCTAATTGAAGTGAATGCAGTAACTCAGTACGGCCACTACACAATATATGGAGCTGTCTGCTTCTGTGGACACCATGGCTCTGGTAAACAGTAATTTAGGGGGGAGGGGGCGGTGCTGGGTATAAGAACCCCTACCGATTACATATTGATTGCCTATCTTGAAATTAGCCCATTAAAAAAAATCCTGGAAAACCCCTTTAGGGTTGGGATTACAAACAATGTGGCATTTTTTCATTGGCATTTTATCCCCTGTGGTATCTTTTTCATTAAAACAAAAAAACAAAAAATAAATAAATAAATAAATCACTTGATTCTTTCATGATTAAAAAAATAAAAATAAAACACATAGTAAACCAATATTAAAGATTTGTAAATTACGCCTATTAAACTAATCTTAAACCTTCCAGTACTTATTAGCTGCTGAACACTACAGAGGGAATGCTTTTCTTTTTGGAACACAGAGCTCTCTGCTGACATCATGAGCACAGTGCTCTCTGCTGACATCTCTGTCCATTTTAAAATTTTTAAATAGAAATAATTTACAAATCTGTTTAACTTTCTGGCACCAAATGATTTGATATAACGCAGTGATCTCCAAACTGTGGACCTCTAGATGTTGCAAAACTACAACTCCCAGCATGCCCGGACAGCCGTTGGCTGTCCGGGCATGCTGGGAGTTGTAGTTTTGCAACATATGGAGGGCCACAGTTTGAAGACCACTGATATAAGGGGTGGCAGACACCTACTTTCGTCTAAAGATGCTGTTAACTTCTAATTCCTTTTCTTCTTTTGTCACAGTAAGGCCCCGGCTCTGGATACGACGGATTCTCTCCTCATCACAGACAGTCAACAGAAGGACAAGGTCAGGCCTAAGGAGATCATCTGGCCAATGGTAGACGTCATGGTGAGGCTCTGGTAGGTTGTGGAGGTCACCTCCTATTTCGGTGGCTATAGCATAGGCAGCTGTGCTGTGCCAGAACCTATAAAGACCAGACACATACCGATTAAAGCCTTTACTCTCAAAGCGTACCAGTCATTTCTTAATGCCCATTTAAAGGGGTATTCCAGGAAAATACCCTTGGCTCCATAAAGTTAAACAGATTTGTAAATTACTTCTATTAAAAAATCTTACTCCTTCCAATAATTATCAGCTGCTGAAGATGAGTTGTTCTTTTCTGCCTGGCAATAATGCTCTCTGCTGACATCTCTGCTTGTCTCGGGAATTGCACAGAGTAGAAGAGGTTTGCTATGGGGATTTGCTTCTACTCTGGACAGTTCCCGAGACATGTGTCATCAGACAGAAAAGAACAAATCAACTTCAGCATATAATAAGTACTGAAAGGATTAAGATTTTTTAATAGATGTAATTTACAAATCTGTTTAACTCTCTGGAGCCAGTTAATATATATAAAAATTTTTTTTTCCTGGATAGCCCCTTTAACCCCTTAAGGACCAGGCCATTTTACACCTTAGGACCAGAGCATTTTTTGAACATCTGACCACTGTCACTTTAAACATTAATAACTCTGGAATGCTTTTAGTTATCATTCTGATTCCGAGACTGTTTTTTCGTGACATATTCTACTTTAACATAGTGGTAAATTTTTGTGGTAACTTGCATCCTTTCTTGGTGAAAAATCCCAAAATTTTATGAAAATTTTTTCTAACTTTGAAACTCTCTGCTTGTAGAGAAAATGGATATTCCCCACAAAAAAAATTTTTTATTCACATTTCCAATATGTCTACTTTATGTTTGCATCATAAAATTGACAAGTTTTTACTTTTGGAAGACACCAGAGGGCTTCAAAGTTCAGCAGCAATTTTCCAATTTTTCACAAAATTTTCAAACTCACTATTTTTCAGGGACCAGTTCAGGTTTGAAGTGGATTTGAAGGGTCTTCATATTAGAAATACCCCATAAAAGACCCCATTATAAAAACTGAACCCCCGAAAGTATTCAAAATGACATTCAGTCAGTGTTTTAACCCTTTAGGTGTTTCACAGAAATAGCAGCAAAGTGAAGGAGAAAATTCACAATCTTCATTTTTTACACTTCCATGTTCTTGTAGACCCAATTTTTGAATTTTTACAAGGAGTAATAGGAGAAAATGTATACTTGCATTTGTAGCCCAATTTCTCTCGAGTAAGCACATATCTCATATGTCTATGTAAAGTGTTCGGCGGGCGCAGTAGAGGGCTCAGAAGCGAAGGAGCAACAAGGGGATTTTGGAGAGTACATTTTTCTGAAATGGTTTTTGGGGGGCATGTTGCATTTAGGAAGCCCCTATGGTGCTAGAACAGCAAAAAAAAAACACATGCCATACCATTTTGGAAACTAGACCCCTTGAGGAACGTAACAAGGAAATAAGTGAGCCTTAATACCCCACAGGGGTTTCACGACTTTTGCATATGTAAAAAAAAAAAATTCACTAAAATGTGTGTTTCCCCCCAAATTTCACATTTTTGCAAGGGTTAATAGCAGAAAATACCCCCACAATTTGTAACCCCATTTCTTCTGAGTATGGAAATACCCCATGTGTGGACGTCAAGTGCCCTGTGGTCGCACTACAATGCTCAGAAGAGGATTGAGCTTTTGAAGAGTGCATTTGTTTGGAATGGTAGTCAGGGGCCATGTGCGTTTACAAAGTCCCCCGTGGTGCCAGAACAGTGGACCCCCCACATGTGACCCCATTTTGGATACTACACCCCTCACAGAATTTAATAAGTATTTACACCCCACTGACATTTGACAGATCTTTGGAACAGTGGGCTGAGCAAATGAAAAATTTAAATTTTTCATTTTCACGGACCACTGTTCCAAAAATCTGTCAGACACCTGTAGGGCGTAAATGCTCACTGTACCCCTTATTACATTACGTGAGGGGTGTAGTTTCCAAAATGGGGTCACATGTTGGTGGGATCCATTGTTCTGGCACTATGGGGGCTTTGTAAACACACGTGGCCTTCAATTCCGGACACATTTTCTCTTCAAAATCCCAATGGCGCTCCTTCACTTCTGAGCATTGTAGTTCGCCCGCCGAGCACTTTACATCCACATTTGGGGTATTTTGTTACTCAGAAGAAATGGGGTTACAAATTTTGGGGGGGCTTTTTTCCTATTTTCCCTTGTGAAAATGAAAAATTTAGGGTAACACCAGCATTTTAGTGAAAAAAAATAATTTTTTTCATTTTCCCATCCAACTTTAACGAAAATTTGTCAAACACCTGTGGGGTGTTAAGGCTCACTATACCCCTTGTTACATTCCGTGAGGGGTGTTGTTTCCAAAATGGGGTCACATGTTGGTATTTTTTTTTTTTTCGTTTATGTCAGAACCGCTGTAAAATTAGCCACCCCTGTGCAAATCACCAATGTAGGCTTCAAATGTACATAGTGCGCTCTCACTCTTGAGCCTTGTTATGCGCCCGCAGAGCATTTTACGCCCACATATGGGGTATTTCCGTACTCAAGAGAAACTGCGTTACAAATGTCTTTTTTTCCTTTTACCTCTTGTGAAAATAAAAAGTAAAGGGCAACACCAGCATGTTAGTGTAAAAAAAATTCTTTTTTTTACACTAACAGGCTGGTGTAGACCCCAACTTTTCCTTTTCATAAGGGGTAAAAGGAGAAAAAGCTCCCAAATTTGTAGTGCAATTTCTCCCGAGTACGGAAATACCCCATATGTGGCCCTAACCTCTTTCCTTGAAATACGACAGGGCTCCGAAGTGAGAGAGCGCCATGCACATTTGAGGACTAAATTAGGGATTGCATAGGGGTGGACATAGGGGTATTCTACGCCAGTGATTCCCAAACAGGGTGCCTCCAGCTGTTGCTAAACTCCCAGCATGCCTGGACAGTCAGTAGCTGTCCAGAAATGCTGGGAGTTGTTGTTTTGCAACAGCTGGAGGCTCTGTTTTGGAAACACTGCCGTACAATACAAAATTTTTATTGGGGGGGGGGCAGTGTAAGGGGGTGTATATGTAGTGTTTTACCCTTTATTATGTGTTAGTGTAGTGTAGTGTTTTTGGGGTACATTCACACTGGCGGAGGTTTACAGTGAGTTCCCTGCTAGGAGTTTGCGCTGCGGCGAAAAATTTGCCGCAGCTCATACTTGAAGCAGAGAACTTACTGGAAGCCTGCCCGTGTGAATGTACCCTGTACGTTCACATGGGGGGGGCAAATCTCCAGCTGTTTCAAAACTACAACTCCCAGAATGTACTGACAGACCGTGCATGCTGGGAGTTGTACTTTTGCAACCGCTGGAGGCACACTGGTTGGAAAACCTTCAGTTAGGTTCTGTTATCTAACTCAATATTTTCCAACCAGTGAGCCTCCAGCTGTTGCAAAACTACAACTCCCAGCATGTACTGATCACCGAAGGGCATTCTGGGAGATGTAGTTATGCAACAGCTGGAGGGATCGCAACTACAACTCCCAGCATGCCGAGACAGCTGATAGCTGTTTGGGCATGCTGGGATTTGCAGTTTTGCAACATCTGGAGAGCTACAGTATAGAGACCACTGCAAACTGTGGCCCTCCAGATGCTGCAAAACTACAAATCCCAGCTTGCCCAGACAGCAAACAGTTGTGTGGGCATGCTAGGAGTTGTAGTTTTGCAAGATCTGGAGGGCTATATTTCAGAGACTACCATATAGTGGTCTTAAACTGTAGTCCTCCAGCTGTTGCAAAACTACAACTCCCAGCATGCCCAAACAGCTGTCTGGGCATGCTAGGAGTTGTAGTTTTGCAACATCTGGAGTGCTACAGTATAGAGATCACTATATAGTGGTCTTGGACTGCAGCCCTCCAGATGTTGCTAGGCAACTTACCGGCTTCCGTCGGATCCAGGGAGCCTGCTGCACGACATCTCCGCCCGCCGATCTTCGATGCTGATCGTCGCCCGCAGCCTCCACAGATCGTGAAGTGGATCTTCGGCACCCGTAGTTTCCCCATTCTGCCCCGCCTATTGTGGGTGGGCAGGATGGGGAAAACGAAAGTTAACCCCCCCACCCCAGATCTGCTATTGGTGGTCGAATCTAGACCACCAATAGCAGGGATAGGAGGGGTGGCACCCCTGCCACCTCACTACTATCTCTTCAGGGGGATTGTGGGTGTCTTAGACACCCGCGATCCCCCTTATATTCCAGGTCACCGGGTCACCATAGACCCGTAATGACCCGTAATCGCGCAAATCGCAAGTGTGAATTCACTTGCGATTTGCGCCGATCGCCGACATGGGGGGGTCTGATAACCCCCCTGTGCATTTGCGCAGGGTGACTGCTGATCGATATCAGCAGTCACCCGGTCCGGTCCCCGCCCGGCGCGTGGCGGGGACCGAAATTCCCACAGACGTATGAGTACGTGCCTGGTCCTTAAGACCCAGGGTGCAGGAATGTACTCATACGTGCCTGGTCCTTAAGGGGTTAAGGATAAGCTGCCCTGCGTGTACATGAGGAGCAGCTCTATGGGCATTATATAACTTGTATATGGCATTTTTTTTTAGCAGATTTCTGTTCTGCATGCTTCATCTATAATTTGCAGGTCTCCCAGAGCTGGTGGGCAGAGCTCCTCCCTTCTCCATAGACTTGTATTGCTTGTCTTGCAGACACAGGATCAAGCTGAGCTGATTTGCAGAGAAGAAGATTTGAGAGGGTGGTGATTTTGGGAGAGGGAAGAAGCTTGATAACAGGAGAAAGAAGCATTTTTGTCTGATAAGATATATTACAAAGTTTCTTATATTCGCCTTTACTCTTGATCTATGCACAGCTTGTTCAAATGACACAGTGCCTATTGAAGAGTTATATCTCTTTTTTTTTTTTTACACTAACCTGTCCAAAACAACTGGAGATGTTTTTGATGCGTTCGCTATTTCCGCAGCTCCAATGTAGTTGCCCACAGCATAATACGCTCTTTTAATTAGCGATGACTCTGAATCAAAGATCGATCTCCACTGGCTGATGGAATCAGGAGGTGACTTCAGTAACGCGGCATTTAGGTGACTCTTAAGAGACTCGGTCAGAGTGGATTTTCCTACAAGGAAGAAATCACAAGCTATTTGTACATATATCAAGGGGGAATATTAGTCAGTGACTACGATGATTGTGGAAATTAAAGTAAAATTGTGGCCTGGAACCACACTAGACCGAATGAGTAATTTATCAGCACAATTTAAAGGGATCATGTCATCACTTTCATGCTGACTGAACCCCAAGTCATTAGGGTGGTCCCTGGTGTCTTCTCCCCTGTCCTCCCTGTACCCAAACAGAAAAAAAAAAATCTATCAATCAAGGCCGGTGGGGAAAAGCCCCCAGGGACCATACTGATAAACCTTGGTTCAGGCAGCATAAAAGTGATGATAGGTTTCCTTTAAGGGTGCTCTTAGGGTGTGTTCTCACATTTAGGTTTTTTTATGCAGTTGTTGCAGTTAAAGGGGTACTCCATTGGAAAACTTTTTTTTTTTTTTTTTTTTTTTTATCAACTGGTGCCAGAAAGTTAAACAGATTTGTAAATTACTTCTGTAAAAAAATCTTAATCCTTCTAGTACTTATTAGCTGCTGAATACTACAGAAAAAATTATTTTCTTTTTGGAACACAGAGCTCTCTGCTGACATCATGACCACGGTGCTCTCTGCTGACATCTTTGTCCATTTTAGGAACTGTCCAGAACAGCACATGTTTTCTATGGGGATTTTCTTCTACTCTGCACAGTTCCTAAAATGGACAGAGATGTCAGCAGAGAGCACTGTGCTCGGGATGTCAGCAGAGAGCTCTGTGTTCCAAAAAGAAAATAATTTCCTCTGTAGTATTCAGCAGCTAATAAGTACTAGGAGGATTAGAATTTTTTAATAGAAGTAATTTACAAATCTGTTTAACTTTCTGGCACCAGTTAATTTAAAACAAAAAAAAAAAAAAGTTTTCCACCGGAGTTCCCCTTTAAAGATAGGACTAGATCACACATGGAAGAAAGACTGAAAGTTCTCTTTTTAAATCCACTTCTAACGATGGCTTTAAAACCGGCATTATTAAAAAAATGGGGGAAAACACTCTTTAAAAGGACCTGTGGCCCACCCATAAAATGAGAGTATAATAGCTTAGAGTGCCCTGTTCACACAGCTTTTTACAGATTCTTGATATGCCCTCCCATTCCGGAGATATGAGGGTTAATAGTTTGTCTGACAATTCAGGGAATAGTCAGATGGGCGTGAACTTCATTTTAATAATGGGAGTGATATCAGGTGATTGGTGGGATTATACCATCTGGGAGGAGGGGGGGGTGTATTAGGTATACACACCCCACAATGTGCAACATCCACACTCGTTGACTGTATAACTCCGCCCATCACCTGAAGGTGTGTGATCAGGGCATCCTAAGCTATTTAATGACAGTAAAATCTCACAGTTTTGGGGGGTTGGCCACAGGTCCTCTTTAAATTAATGTTTAGGTTTTGTGATGCTGGGGATGATGCCAAAATCAGTTGTGGAACAGGGACATTCTGCTGATTCATTGTCCATCCAAGATGCAGCGCACCATCTCTAAGGCTTTTCCCTTTCCCTGGATTAGCAGTTCAGAGGGTGGAGTGGTGGGGTCCTCGGGGGTCTCATTCTCGCTATTCAGCCCTCTGACTCTGTACACCTCTGATGCTGATGTATACTTACATATGGCCATAGGGTTTAAAACATTTTTGTCATTTAAGAAAAAAAATAACTTGACACACACAAATGCCAAATATTTTGATCAGTTGGGGGTTTAAGGGTACGTTCACACGAGCATACCC
The DNA here is from genome assembly GCF_029499605.1 of Hyla sarda. NCBI lineage: Eukaryota > Metazoa > Chordata > Amphibia > Anura > Hylidae > Hyla > Hyla sarda. Next base: position 44,645,612 of record NC_079191.1, read on the forward strand.
ACAGTGTATTTTACTCTGCAGATCCTCCGCTGAAGGACCCCTGCATGGTGGCTTTACATGTGCCTGCTCGGAGCGGCAATACACAATACAATACGAGCAGACACACTGCGATGTGCAAGTCGCAGCGCGCATGCGCAGTATACCCGCTCCTCGCTGAGCTGGATAGAGCGGCCGCGATGTGTGCGAGTACACCGCGCATGCGTGACAACTCGCACATCGCAGTGTGTCTACTCATAGCGGCGTATTGCCTCTCCAACCAGGCACATGTAAAGGCAGAATGCATCGGTCCTTCAGTGGCGGATCTGCAGGGTAAAATACGCTGTGGGTCTGCTCATGTGAATGTATCCTTAGTGCTGAGACCCCACAGTCTCTTAATATAGCTGATAGAAGGACTTGACTTCCCGCCTCGTGCTTGATCCTACTCATTGCAGGAGATGGCCTACATTCTAAGTCTATGGAGCCTGCCTTCTGAAATGAGTAGGATAGAGTGGCGAGTCGGGGAGTGAAGTGCTTCTCCCGACTATACCTACAGATCAAGGGGGTCTCAGCACTGAACCAATCCAACCAATTATTTTTTTTCGTTACTATGTTTGTCTGCTTTTCATTGGTATGTTTTATTTGAGGGCTAGAAAAGCATAGGTTCCTATTTAATCAGTATGCAGGGAGCTCCCCCTAGAGGCGATAGATAATAAAGTTTTACCATGATTTGCGCACAGCTAAGTACAGTTGCAGAGCATTTACACCATCTTACCTGTGGCATCAAGCCCCTCGACAACAATGATAGGAAAGTGTCCTCTCTTCATAGTCCTATACTGCTCCACTGAGGCCAAAACCTTCTTAGCTTCAGGGATAACCGTGGAACACTACAGCAGAAATAAGTGTGACCGTATACATAGGTGAGTGGCGATATTAACATATAAAACTATACAGGAAACACACAGGTCTATAGCTACATACCATCAAGCAATTTGAAACACCCAATTACTTTTCAATAAAGGTCAAAGGCTACATCTGAGGTGTGCATTATGATGTTATACAGCAGCTGGGGTGTGTATTATGATGTTATACAGCAGCTGGGGTTTGAATTGTGATGTTATACAGCAGCTGGGGTGTGTATTATGATGTCATACAGCAGCTGATGTGTGTATTATGATGTTATACAGCAGCTGGGATGCGTATTATGATATCATACAGCAGCTGGGGTGTGTATTATGTCATACAGCAGCAGAGGTGTGTATTATGTCATACAGCAGCTGGGGTGTGTATTATGATGTCATACAGCAGCTGGTTGTGTATTATGTCATACAGCAGCTGGGGTGTGTATTATGATGTCATAAAGCAGCTGGGGTGTGTATTATGATGTTATACAGCAGCTGGGGTGTGTATTATGATGTTATACAGCAGCTGGGGTGTGTATTATGATGTTATACAGCAGCTGGAGTGTGTATTATGATGTCATACAGCAGCTGGGTGTGTATTATGATGTTATACAGCAGCTGGGGTGTGTATTATGATGCCATACAGCAGCTGGGGTGTGTATTATAATGTCATACAGCAGCTGGGGTGTGTATTATGATGTTATACAGCAGCTGGGGTGTGTATTATGATGTTATACAGCAGCTGGGGTGTGTATTATGATGCCATACAGCAGCTGATGTGTGTATTATGATGCTATACAGCAGCTGGGGTGTGTATTATGATGTCATACAGCAGCTGGGGTGTGTATTATGATTAGAGATGAGCGAACTTACAGTAAATTCAATTTGTCACGAACTTCTCAGCTCAGCAGTTGATGACTTTTCCTGCATAAATTAGTTCAGCTTTCAGGTTCTCCCATGGGCTGGAAAAGGTGGATACAGTCCTAGGAGACTCTTTCCTAGGAATGTATCCACCTTTTCCAGCCCACCGGAGCACCTGAAGGCTGAACTAATTTACGCAGGAAAAGTCATCAACTGCCGAGCCGAGAAGTTCATGACGAATCGAATTTACTGTAAGTTCGCTCATCTCTATGATGTTCTGTAGCAGCTGAAGGGTGTTTTATGATGCTATACAGCAGCTGAGGCATATATTATGATGTTCTGCAGCAACTCAGGTGTATATTATGATGTTCTGCAGCTGCTGAGGTGTGTAGCATGATGTTCTCAAGCAGCTGAAGTATGTATCATCATTTTTTGCAGCATCTGCACAACAAAACCATTCAATACACAATGACACTAGTGCACTACATGTCAGTCCATGGCTACTTAAAGGGGTACTCCTCTGGAAAACATAATTTTTTTAATCAACTGGTGCCAGAAAGTTAAACAGATTTGTAAATTACTTTTATTTAAAAAATCTTAATCCTTCCAGTACTTATCAGCTGCTGTATACTCCACAGGAAGCTCTTTTCTTTTTGAATTTCCTTTCTGTCTGACCACAGTGCTCTCTGTTGACACCTCTGTCCATGTCAGGAACTGTCCAGAGCGAGATAGTCTTGCTATGGGGATTTGCTCCTACTCTACACAGTTCCTAAAATGGACAGAGGTGTCAGCAAAGAGCACTGTGGTCAGGCAGAAAAGAAATTCAGAAAGAAAAGAACTTCCTGTGCAACATACAGAAGCTGATAAGTACTGGAAGGATTAAGATTTTTAACTAGAAGTAATATACAAATCTGTTTATCTTTCTGGCACCAGTTGATTTAGAAAAAAAAATATATATATATATATATATATATATATATATATATATATATATATATATATAAAAACCAGATACAGGCGCAGCACTCCAACAAAATAAGTGATTTAATATCTCATGTCAGCATTACAACGTTTCAGCTCCTCCTGGAGCCTTTTTCAAGCATGCTTGAAAAAGGCTCCAGGAGGAGCTGAAACGTTGTAATGCTGACATGAGATATTAAATCACTTATTTTGTTGGAGTGCTGCGCCTGTATCTGGTCTTTATCTTGGATGGACTCTGATCAAGTCCTTTGGGACGCTGGCACCAATTTTTTGGTTGGACTGGATAAGTAGTGCTGCTTTATTTTGGGATTATATATATATATATATATATATATATATATATATATACTTTCCAGAGGAGTACCCCTTTAACTTCCTCTGTGTAACAGACTTCTGCAGGAGGAGATAAGCATTCTGTGTAGTGCCTCTTATCTCTATATGACAGTGTTTCCCAACCAGGGTGCCTTCAGCTGTTGCAAAACTACAACTCCCAGCATGCTAGGCATGCTAGGAGTTGTAGTTTTGCAACAGCTGGAGGCACCTTGGTTGGGAAACATTGCTATATAACCATCTGGTATAGATCTCTTACCTCTTCTAGCACTTCACATGCCTCTTCCAATGAGTAGAACACAGCGGAACCTTTAATATTGTCCACAAACGGAGATGACACCGGTTCATCCACTCTCCGCACTTGGGACCTCACCATCTCCTTTGCTTCTCCATTCAGTTCCCATAGACATTGCCAGATCTCTCGTCCTTCTCCTATTCTGTAGCTGCACAGCTGGACGTCCTGCTTGTACCCCCTGAGGACACTGCACAGTCTCCTCTGTGCATCAGTGAAGGAATGAGGGGCCAAGATGAAGAAACCCTTCTGTATGGACCCGTGTAGGTTCTCCGGACTATAGGAGATTAATCTTAAGATCTCACTACCTGGAAGCTGTTGAGATACCTGTTGTCCCAATACCTTGTGCAGTCTTGCAGTGTTAACTCTATGCCCCATAGTTAGACATACAGAGAAGGCATGTCCTCCATGAGCCAGCATTGGCCAGTCATCAGGGGTCATCGATGGTGCCTGTTGTCCATCACTGAATGTTCTAAAATAGAAGGGATTAGAGGAAAAACTACTTGGTTCCACTGCAAACATCCGGGACTTCAGCTCCATGGAAGAAGCGGCCATTCTTACGCTGTTTGTGAGTCCAGATCTTACGTAGAAGAGAACTTGAAGACCAAGTCGGTGGTTTCTCCAACATTGCATCGGGACGGTCTGATATAAAACACCCAGGATCCTTCATGTTCTTCCTGGAGGGGAGAGAAAGGAAAGTAAAATCTGTTACTGCAGAGAAAGGAAACTCGTCGTGCACGCTCCCTGTGTTGTCTTCCCAGCTTAGTTTCTATTTCCTGGCTGGTGACGTCACCCTGTAGACTTTCCAGTTTCCGAGCTGTTCTGTTCTGTTGGCAGCTGCTTAGCTGAGAGGAGAAGGTTACGTGTGATGAAACGAAAGAGAATAGGGACATAATTATATAAGGTTTAAAAGTTCAAACTATAACTATAACCCTATTGAGTCAGTAATGTGTTGATCCAGAGGTAGGGAAACCCCCTATAAGGCTGATTCCTTCCTGACTGCAAATATAATATATCCATTCATCAGACTGCCGATTCTTCTGCAGCATTTATTGCAGTGTTTCCCAACCAGTATGTCGCCAGCTGTTGCAAAACTACAACTCCCAGCATTACCGGACAGCCAAAGACAGGAAGCAGATTGTTCAGTTCATTATGTAGTGGCTGTGCTGGGCAGCACATCTATTGAAGTGAAGTGTAAAATTCCCCTGCCCCTCAAAAAAAAAAAAACTTTAATGAGGATGAAGGGTGGCATTTATCATTGTAGGTGTAAGTGAAGCATTTATCATTGTAGGTGTAAGTGAAGCATTTATCATTGTAGGTGTAAATGAAGCATTTATCATTGTAGGTGTAAGTGAAGCATTTATCATTGTAGGTGTAAGTGAAGCATTTATCATTGTAGGTGAAGCATTTTTCTACACCTTTTTTTGTGTGCTGGTAATTTTATTTCTTTTTATTAAAAGGTTGCACATCATTTGATACATTTTGTGGAGGTACACATTTTCTGAAACTTCTCTCTTCACATACACCAAAAAGCTAGGCTGAGTCTGGACTGGTGTAGTTTTAGAGACTTTTCAGTGGCTTTGCGCCTTTTTTGCGCCTTTTCACAAAAAGGCGCAGTTCATAAAACCCGTCCATATCATGTGTATTACCAGAATCAGTGGATTGTGTGGTGTGCCACAGGGGTTCAATGTGAGGGGTATGGGGCAGATGTTGTAGCCCAGGGGCAGATGGTATTAACCCCTAAATGTTAGTGAGGCCAGGGCGTGGTTTTACTGATAACCACCCGAACGGTAGCACTGCTAGTCCTAGTTAGGCAGGGCAAATAAGAGTCCAAGGCCAGGTCAGGGTTAATGGTAGCTTTACTGAGGTAGACAGATGGTATAGTCTTTACAGCTAGGCCAGAGAGGTGACCAGTAACACAGGGGACCTTGCAGCTTGTTGGGACTTGCAGTGACTTGAAAGACTTTAGGACAGCCACACTGACTATAATAGACTTGACTTGACTAAAGATAGTGACAGCAGACAGAGATGACTTGACTTACTGACTTGTGGCTGTAATTTAGGCTTGAGGCCTCCAGATGTGCTGGACACTGGCTCTGAGACGTCTGGACTGAACTTGACCTCAGGATCTAAGAGAGAGATTGTAGTACCTCCCCCTCTTATAAAGGGGGGCTGAGCAAGGAGCCTATGGGTCAAGCTGCAGATCAACTGGTTAGCTGGTGCTCTCTGGGTAACAAAACATGTGAATTGAACATGTGACAACAGTATCATGTGATTAACCCAAAGGTCCTCAAAAGTCCTTTATACATAATATATATAACACTATGGGGGAGACGCTGCAGGAGAGCCCCTAGGACACAGAGGGACTCAACCTGTCAGGGCCTAAGTACTGTACGGGACCATATCCCGAACAGGGACATCACAATTGCAAAATCAGCAGAAATGTGTGAACCAAAAGGCGCAAAATGGCGCAAATAAATCCTGCTTGCACCTTTTCTAGACCCAAAAAACAGTCTAAAGCCAACGATAAATGTCAGGGGTACTCCTCCTCTAGACATCTTATCTCAAATCCAGACGATAGGGGATAAGATAAGATGTCTGATCGCAGGGGGCCCACCGCTGGGACAACCCGCTATCTCTGTGCAACACCTAGCATTCTAAACAGTATGTTTAGAAGGCTAGGTTTGGGCGACCACAGCCCCCTTTCATTCATGTCTATGGAAGGGGGGCGTGACGGCTTTGCTCAAGCGACATGCCCCCTCTTATAGACATGAATGGAAAGGGCGCTGCGTCATGTAATGACCATGGCCGTTCAAACGCCAGGGTGCAAGCACGGAGATTGCAGGGGGTCCCAGCGGCCAGACCTCCCATGACCAGACATCGTATCCCCTATCCTTTGATTAGGGGATAAGATGTCTAGGGGTGGAGTACCCCATTAAGTCCCACACAGGGCTGTTATACTTTGAACTTATCATTTGTAAAAAGTCGCACATTTTAGGAGCAAAAAGGGGTTAAAAAGGCACCATATCTAAATAAAAAGTGTGCACTAAAACCCTAGTTATCACATACCCTGCACGATATAGTACATTTGGTGTTCATACACATTTTTCACCACGCCATTGGGGAAGTTATCATTGGTTTTACCCTGGTTTTGTGGAGTACTGTACATTTGTCTCACAGTTTGTCTCAGATGCAGTTTTGAGACTTTTCATTATGACTTTTGCTTTAGAAGGTTTTTCCAGAAGAAAATACCAAGTCATGATTTCAGTTAATATGCCGCAGTGGTCAGGAATTCATCATATGTGACTTTTTGGCTTGTCGCATCTTTTGTCACAACAGCCCTAAATTAGGCGCAAATCTACACCAGCCCTGACTTGGCTTACAAAACTGGTTGTGGACAGCATTATTAAAATGTCGCACATTTTGTTGCACGGAATAAAAAGTTGCTCAAAAAGTCACAGAGGGGAACCATACAAAGTGGAGTACTGAAGTAAGAAATGTGATCAGCACCAGATTTATCACTTGCCCTGCACCATGTAATGAATCTGGCGCAGGTACACAGTTTCCACCACATGAATTAATGGGGTAAAATTATGTTCACCTACATCACTCTTGATGAATAACCCCCCCCCCCCCCCCCATGTCTCCAAGGGGTACTTTCTTTGTCCTCATGCTGGGCTTTATCTTTTCAGCAAAGTGAATGATCATTGTGTTGAGAATTTTCAGTAGTGGGAACACAACTTAGACAATCCTAAGATACATTATAAAATATACTGACTGGCCATAGCATTAAAACTACTGAAAAAGAGAACATTGATTATGACAATGGCTCCTGTTTAGGGGTAGAATGTATTATGCACGTGTAAGGACCTGGGTGACTGACAAGACGACCGGGTCAAAACATCTCCAAAACAGCAAGTACTGTGGTATGTTTCTAGTGGGTAGTGGTTCTCATTGGGGCGAATCAGGAGCAAAGTCTAGACTGCCTGGTCCAATCTTAAAAGGAAAAAAATTCCTGGCTATGATAAAAAGGTGTGAGTACACTCAGGACCTTCTGTATAGCTACAAATTGGTCACAGTGCCCATGCTGATCCCTGTGTGGTAGGCTATAATGAGGTGCAGCAAACAGACAGAAAATCACTCGTTACGCCAGGGAAGTGTTAACCACCATGCGCCAATGTGCTACAGTTCTCCTGGGCCAGGTGCTGGGCAATAAAGACATGAGAGAAAACCACTGAGGAGTTTAGTGAGAAAAATTGCAGGTAGATGTTATAACCATAGAAATACAGTCTTTCCACAGCAGAGTAGCACAGAGAGTTGCAGAGGTAGTCAGTAGTGAAATGGCTAGTCACACTGGGACTTGTAGTGTACTCCAATTTTTTTGTGACTAGACTTAACTGGACTTAAAAAGGAACCAATTATCAGATTTTTGTTCCCTATATAAACGCTTGGCAAAGCGTTATATAGGGTAAAATCTTTATCCTCACCCTCCCCGGGGGATGCTCCTGCCTGTGGGGATGGTGAGGATATGAACTTTTAAGCTAGTCCCCGCCGGCCCTGCAAGTAGTCCCCAGGGTGGGGAGCTCCTCTTACCTAGTCCTGTTACTTCGGCCAGCAGCGATGCCCACTCCACTTGATTGACAGCCATGTCATCCCTCTGCTCACTGAACAGACGGAGCAGACTGATGACGCGGCCCGTCAATCAAGCCGAGAGGGCGTCGCTGATGGCCGAAGTAACCGGACTAGGTAAGAGGAGCTCCCCTCCCAGGGGACTACTTGCATGGCCGGTGGGGACTAGCTTATAAGTTCATATCCTCACCATCCCCACAGGCAGGAGCGTCCACCAGGGATGGTGGGGATAAAGATTTTACCCTATATAACGTTTTGCCAAGCATTATATAGGGTAAAAGCTGATGATTGGTTCCCTTTTATTACTGAAGACTTTAGACTTTTTATGTAAGATCTTAGACTTTAGATGCTAGACTTTACACTTGAGACAACTGACACTGACTGAAGACTCACTACAGTGCATCCACGGAATTAGATTACTTCCAGGCTTAGACTTTAGACTTTTTGGACCGGAGCTGCCTGAGGCTTTCTACTCGGATTTGTGCTACATGGCCCCTGTTGGAACATTTTATTATTCTCCCTGAAACTTAGGATTTGGACTGTTCCTGGATGACAGAACGCCTGTAGGTAGTGTTATTGCTCACTTGCACAACTTTGATCCACAACTTCTCTTCTCACTCTGTACAGTGCTCCACTAACTGACTTCTCTCCACACTAACCTCTCCTTCAAACTGAACTCCTTCCTGCCTAGACAGGTCACTAAACTCAGGCAGGAAATTCCTATTGGTCACAGCTGATCCCATGACTCCTCTGCAGGTCTCTTAAAGGTACATCAGTCCTAAAAATAACACATTATTGATACATAGACATAATGGCCTGCATTTATCATTGTAGGTAAGTGAAGTATTTTTCTATACCTTTTTTTGTGTGCTTGTAATGTGTAGGAGCACCAAATTTATTAAATGGTCACAGAGAATTTGGTAAATTTTGTGCAGGTCACATTTTCTGAAAATGTACTCTTCACATACACCAAAAAACTAAGCTAAGTCTGAGCTGGTGTAGTTTTAGAGACTTTTCAGTGGCTTGGCGCCTTTTTTGCACCTTTTCACAGAAAAGCGCAATTTATAAAACCCTTCTTTATCATGTGTATTGCCAAAATCAGTGGATTGCAACTCAAAATCAGCAGAAATGTGTGAACCAAAAGGCACAAAAAAGGCGCAAATAAACCCTGCTTGTCTAAAGACAATGATAAATGTCGGCCAATGAACATAAATGAATGATACAAAGGCATAAATAACACAAATCAAGCAAGAATCAATACAATTTTACAAGGCATTTCCCTCCCGGGAGATGTGGGCCGGAACGGACACCTGCAGCAACATCTGCCGGAAGGACAGGTAGTAGTAGCGTGTTCCGTACTGTGACACCACACCTGTCCACCACTGAAACCAGCTTACAGTGAGCATCAGGAATGGACCATGGAGCAGTGGGAAAAGGTGGTCTGACCTCATAAATTGCATTTAATTTGACATCATGTGGACAGCGGGCTGCATGTGCATCACCTGGGGAAGAGATGGTACCAGGATGTACTATAGAAAGAAGACAAGCTGGTGGAGACAGTGTGGTACCCTGGGCAATGTTCTACTGGGAATCTTGGGTCCTGGTATCAAGTGGACAATACCCCCATCTTCCCCTGGCCACACTGCAAAAACTGTTCAGGAATCAGTAATATGAGAAAGAGTAAATTACCCAGATCTGATCAATGATCTGTGCTGGAGGAACATGTCTATTGAGGCAGCACCTCACAACTTACAGGATCTACTGCTAACATCTTGGTGCAGATACCACAGGACACCTTTAGAGGTCTATGGGAAAATCCTAATCCTTCCAATGCTTATCAGCTGCTGTATGCTCCAGAGGAAGTTCTTTTCTTTTTGAATTTATTTTCTGTCTGACCACAGTGCTCTCTGCTGACACCTCTGTGCATGTAAGGAACTGTCTGGAGCAGGATGGGTTTGCTATGGGGATTTCCTCCCTCACTTTGCTACACACAACCCAGAGCAGTTCAGTGTGAGGTGAACTATGATTGGCTAAGGCTGCACACACCCCCCTCAGCACTCCAGACTGCATTTCCTGATTTTAGACTTCTGCCAGGCCAGCAGGAGTCCAAAGTCTGTGCAAGAGATGGGAGGGGGGAGGGGGGGGAATGTGCTCTAGACAAGAAGGGAGACACCTAGTGACAGCTTTTTTAAACACAAAACATAGAAAACTTCATTATTTTCAAACAAAGTACATTAGAAAGATTTTTTATTTATCATAGGGAGTGCAATAGCAAAAATTGGTCTTAATGACAGTGTCCATTTAAAGGAGTACTGCAGCCTAATACAACCGACCACTGGGACCCCCCGGGATCTCCCATATGGGGACCTGGCAGTGCTGCAGCTCTGCGCAGCTAATGCTCATGTCGTCGACCTCACTAAGGGGGCTCGGCTCTGCCCCCTCCATTCAGCTCTATAGGAGAGGCAGGGATGCACGCATGCTGCATCTCCGCCTCTCCCATAGAGATACATGGAGGGGGCAGAGCCGAGACCCTGTAGAGGAAATCGCGAGGGGACACATTGGTCAGACCCCTGCGATCAGACACTTATCCCCTATCCTGCAGATGGGGGATAAGTTGAATTAGTCTGCATTACTCCTTTAACCCTAATGGGACCTGTCTGCAAATCACACAGGTATTTTGGTTGCATAATTTAGTATTAATGCGATTTTCTGTCGCATTACCCATGTCACCATGTAGCCCTTTAACCTTAAGGGAGAACTCGGGTACTAGACATCTTATCCCCTATCCACAGGTTAGGGGATAAGATGTTTGATCGCAGGGTGTCCGACCACCGGGATCCTCGTGGTCTCTGGCCCAGCTTACCGCTGTTCTTAACATTTATGTCTATGGAAGAGACAGAGATACAGCGTTCATGTATCTCCAAATCTCCCATAAAGATATCAGCCACAGCTTTCTGCATGCGCATTATCGGGGTGCTGGGCAGGAGATCCAGCGGGTGGACCCCACGGCCGTGTGGTAGCCTGGGATTGTAGTGTATATGGGGTGTAGCTGTGCGGTAACTAAAGGGTGCTTGTTTAACCCTTATCACTCGTGGCGCCAGGGTGAGGGCTCCTCTGTATGTGCTTGTCCTATCGCCACCCGTCCCAAGAACGATAGGAAGGTATAATAAATGATTGTCCACAACCGGAGGTTTTCAGAAAAGTGTCGGAACCTTTACTGCAGCTTTTATGCAACATTAAACAGGAACATTCTTTGTACAAGAGTCTATTACGATACTGACAGTTGGTTCGGACCTCGTGAGTTCTGAGCTTAGAAAAGGAATAAATGCTGTTCTGCTGGATTTAGGGAATTGAGTTTAGGTCCAGCAGTCACACTAGCTTTAGCGGGGATTGATATCGTAACTCACGATTAGATTCAGGCTGAGGCTGGCAGGCTTCAGGCCTAAGCTTGTCTTTGTAAGTTGCACGGATCCCTTCTCTCTCTCCACTAGTCCGGAACCCAAGAGAGCGAGGATTGGCTTGCAGCTCCCTTATATGGGCAGGGGCTGGCCTTAAGCTCATTGGTCCATACCATCTGTCATTCACTTTACAAGGAATTATGGTCTGACCATGTGACCATGCATGAGACCTCCAAAGGTCCTTCAACACACCTTACTAGAATTAGCATGAGTCATGTGACCTAAGGTCCTGCGACACTATATAGCTAATTAAATATACAATTATTTATGCATGTAAACATCACAGAATTGCATAAGAAAGAGGCGACTAGGGGCTACCCCACCAGGAGGATGCTACTGAAACGAAGTAACTCTGACTTTGGAGACCACTAGAGATGAGCGAACTTACAGTAAATTCGATTTGTCACGAACTTCTCGGCTCGGCAGTTGATGACTTATCCTGCGTAAATTGGCTCAGCCTTCAGGTGCTCCGGTGGGCTGGAAAAGGTGGATACATTCCTAGGAAAGAGTCTCCTAGGACTGTATCCACCTTTTCCAGCCCACGGGAGCACCGGAAAGATGAACTAATTTATGCAGGAAAAGTCATCAACTGCCGAGCCGAGAAGTTCGTGACGAATCGAATTTACTGTAAGTTCGCTCATCTCTAGAGACTACCACACAAGGTACGGTATAAAATACGGTACCGGGACACCACAGCCGCAAAGTACAGATAAATATCAAAACGTATATCTGTACTGAAAAAGAATTTAAAAAAACTAAATCATACACAAAAATACACTATTGAAAGGCACCAAAAACTTCATTTTCCTGACTCTCTGTCACACAACTATTCATTCAGGCAACAGTTGCATGTCTAATGTCATAGTATAGTCCAGTGTTTCCCAATCAGGGTACCTCCAGCTGTTGCAAAACTACAATTCCCAGCCTTCGGCTGTCCGGGCATGCTGGGAGTTGTAGTTTTGCAACAGCTGGAGGCACCCTGGTTGGAAAACACTGGTATAGTCAAAGCCTCAGTGTTTATTTGGTGACAAGTTCATTGATACAACAGTTTTGCAACAGCTGGAGGCACCCTGGTTGGAAAACACTGGTATAGTCAAAGCCTCAGTGTTTATTTGGTGACAAGTTCATTGATACATCTTCTGTACTATACTATATTCTATACTACTATACTATATTCTACAACTACGAATTAATTAATAGATTTGTTTAAAATATAGCATGCGGTTTTATAGAAGAATTGGCTTTCGAAAACAACAATATAAAAAATAAAAATAAAAACACGTTAAAATGTAATTATAAAAAGGGCCACTAGAGGTGCTGATGAGCAGGTTTTAGATTTTTTATTTCAAGTGAATGGAAACAGAAACTCCTGTTAATGTTATCTCGTGTAGGAGGATCCAGAGCAGCAGATATATAAGGAGGCAGATACTTTTTGGGAAAGTAGACCCAAAACACAGTATTCCAAGATGATGTCCCTGTGTTTTCTCCCCATCATGGTGATGCTGAAGGTTGTCCGGAATAACATGACCTTCCTGCTGGAATGTATGAAGATGCTTTCATCCTGGTGCTGGCTGGAGGTTTTTGGGGCAAAGAAAGTTTCTTCTCCGAAAATCAATGCGCCCCAGAAGGACCCCGGCCGGGTTAAGCCCATCAGTGTGAATTACCACTTCACCAGGCAATGCAACTATAAATGCGGCTTCTGCTTCCACACTGCAAAGACTTCTTTTGTGCTACCCGTAGGAGAAGCCAAGAAAGGACTGGCTATGCTAAAAGATGCAGGTGAGTCAGGGGTGGATGGAGAAGACACTGAGATGTGTTTGTGGTGAGCCACGGGGGTGCGATGTAAGGTGTATGGGGCAGATGTTGTAGCCCAGGGGCAGATGGTGTTAAACCCTAAATGTTCGTGACGCCAGGGTGTGGTTTGCCTATGTAATCACTCGAAGGTAGCTTCGCTAGTCCTAGTTACACAGGGCAAATAAAAGTCCAAGGCCAGATCAGTGTTAACAGTAGCTTTACTCAGGTAGACAGATGGTACAGTCTTTACAGCTAGGCCAGAATCCCAGAGAGGTGACCAGTAACACAGGGGACCTCGCAGCTTTCTGGGACTTGCAGTGACTTGACAGACTTTAGCGCAGCCACGCTGACTATAATAGACTTGACTTGACTAAATAATGACAGCAGACAGAGATGACTTGACTTACCTGCATGTGGCTGTCGGTTAGGCTTGAGACCTCCAGATGTGCTGGACACTGGCTCTGAGACGTCTGGACGGAACTTGAGCTCAGCAGAGAATGAATCACAAGAGCAAAAGAGAGCAGATTGCACCTACTCCCTTCCTTATAAAAGGGGGGCTGAGCAAGGAGCCCATAGGTCAAGCTGCAGATCACCTGGTTAGCTGGTGCTCTCTGGGTAGCAAAACGTGACTTGAACATGTGACAACAGTATCATGTGATTAACTCAAAGGTCCTCAAAGGTCCTTTATGCATAATACACATAACACTATGGGGGAGACGCTGCAGGAAGGCCCCTAGGACACAGAGGGACGCAACCTGACAGGGCCTAAGTACTGTACGGGACTATATCCCGTACTGGGACATCACATGTTCCTCACATGTATTTACTTACTTCAATGATGATACATAATATTAGGACGCAGAGACATCTCTTCTTGCATCAAAGCAAATTGTGAAAATGGGTTATGGTGGGGTCAGCTGAAGCCGATATTCTGGGGTCATCTTTGGCTGACGCATTGTTATGGGGTCATTTTTGGGTGGCGCACCATTAGGCAGGGGTCAAGTCCAGGGGAAAAAAGGTTCAGGAACTCACCCATGATTTCCACTCAAGGGCTAGTCCTGCAGAACTCCTGCTAATAGAAATGGTGTTCCTGTTGTGTAAAAAGTGCAGGAACTCAGTTCCCACATGTTCCTGCAGGACTTGATCCCTGAGTAAAGGGTCATCTTTGGCTGAGGAACTGTTATGGGGTCATCTTTGGCTAATGCACTAGTATAGGGTCATCTTTGGCTGATGTATTGTTATGGGACAAGCTTTAGCTGAGGCACTGTTATAGGGTCATGTTTGGCTGATGCATTCTTATGGGGTCATTTTTTGACCAGTATGGGGTCATCTTTGGCCGAGGAACTGTTGTGGGGTCATCTTTGGCTGAGGAACGGTTTTGGGGTCATCTTTGGCTGAGGAACTGTTATGGGATGATCTTTGGCTCATGCAGTGGTATGGGGCCAGCTTTAGCCTAGGCTCTGGTTTAAGGTCATGTTTGGCAAATTCATTCTTATTGGGGTTATTACTTATGCATTTTTATGGGGTTATTACTGGCTGAGGCACTGTTATGGGGACATCTATAGCAAAGAAACTGTTATGGGGTCATCTTTGGCTGAGGAACTGTTATCTGTCATCTTCAGCTGATGCACTGTTGTAGTGTCATCTTTATCCAAGCAACTGTTATGGGTTCTTATTCAGCTGACGCACTTATGGGGTCTTCTTGGTAGCATTTTTTGTAGGGTGATGGCATTCTTCAAGAAACTAACAAATGTAGTTGCTCTTGTATCAGATAACATATATAGCATTGTTATAGGGGCGTCATTGTCCTATGTAGGTATGAGGACATCTTTTGACATTGTATAGAGAGTATTTGGCTTAAGATGGGTTTAATTTGGCTAGCTCCCTGTTATGGTGTAGCTTTTGACTGACATTTTGTTTGTTTAGTCTTCTATGGCTGATTCTCTGTTATCTTTGGCTGGCTCTATTATGGGATAATCTTTGGCTGATGCCCTGTTACAGGGTAACTTTGGCTGACACTTTGTTTTGTGGCCTCCTCTGGCTGACACCCTTTCATCTTTGACTTGTGCGATGTAAGGGTGTTTTTACTCGTACAGTATCCTGTGCATATTTGATGCTGCAGAATTGAAGCTGCAGATTATATGCTGCAGATTTTAATGTAAACCAATTGACCAAACACAGCATCAAATATGGGCAGAATACTGTACGTGCGAATACACCCTTAGGGTTTTGCTTCCTTATTTATTTTGCTACCCATTAAAGGGGTACTCCACTGCTAGACATGTTATGCCCTATCCAAAGGATAGGGGATATCATGCCTGATCGCAGGGGTCCGGCCACTGGGAACCCCCGCAATCTCTATCCCGGCACCCCAGTCATCCAGAGCACTGAGTAAACTCCGCTCCTTGCTGGACGACTGGTGAACACAGCTGCCATGTCCCCTCCATTAATGTCTGTGGTAGAAGGCGTGACATCTGTGTACTAGCCGTCACGCCCCCTTCCATAGACATGAATGGAGGGGGCGTGGTGTGACGTCACGATCACGAAAGCCTCAGGCTTCCATGACTGTAACACCCGGAGATCACAGGGGGTACCTGCGGCTGGAA
This sequence comes from Hyla sarda, assembly GCF_029499605.1. Lineage (NCBI taxonomy): Eukaryota > Metazoa > Chordata > Amphibia > Anura > Hylidae > Hyla > Hyla sarda. The sequence continues at coordinate 44,661,441 of NC_079191.1, forward strand.
GCCCTCGCGATCAGACATGTTATTTGGATAGGGGATAACATGTGTAGGGGTGGAGTACCCCCTTAAAGTCAAAGTTGGATCTGCAACTGCAAATCCACAGTGGATCTGGTGACATCTATAAAGCATCAGCCAAAGAGAGTATACGGTGGTCCCTCAAGTTACAATATTAATTGGTTCCAGGACGACCATCATATGTTGAAACCATCGTATGTTGAGACCATAACTGTATGGAAACCTGGTAATTGGTTCTGAAGCCACCAAAATGTCATCCAAAAATAGGAAAAAGTGAGGATTAAAGAAAAATAAGTAGATAACTAATATAGAAAAGCAAGTCCTTACATGTAAAGGGAGCTGTAATCACTGTCTATTTCAAAGTTTCCCAACCAGAGTGCCTCCAGCTGTTGCAAAACTACAACTCCCAGCATGCCCGGACAGCCTTTGGCTGTCCGGGCATGCTGGGAGTTGTAGTTTTGGAACAGCTGGAGACAACCTCTTTGGGAAACACTGGTTTATGTAGAGGACAAAAGCTTATTCAGGGTCCTGTACAGTACACGCAATGTCCTACAAAAAGGAAAATGAAGCCGCCCTCACATGATGCCAAAAGGAGCAGGTAACCCTGGCAAAGGTAAAGATAATACCTCCCTGTACTGTAGGGGGCGCAACCAGACACCAGTCAGTGCATGCACTTTAGGAATACACGGGTTTTACCAGTGAAATAAATATCCATTCTGATTGGTCGGTTCTTCCAGCCATTGACACGTTTCACAGATTCCATAGCATTGTATGTTGAGTCTGGTTTCAAGTTACAATGGTCCAGAAAAGACCATTGTATGTTGACACTATTGTACGTTGAGGCCATTGTAAGTTGAGGGATCACTGTATAACAGTGCCAATTTCGATCGGATAATTTGTTTGGATTGGAAGATTAATTTACAAATTCTGTATTGGTATCTAAATCGCTGTTCATTCTCCTTTCTAGGTATGCAGAAAATAAACTTTTCGGGAGGTGAACCATTTATGCAGGACAGAGGAAACTTTGTAGGAAAACTGGTCGTGTACTGCAAAAAAGACCTAAAGTTGCCCAGTGTCAGCATTGTGAGCAATGGCAGCCTGATCACCGAGAAATGGTTCAAAAGCTATGGTAAGGGATAGGCACTGCGATGTGTCAATGCCTTTCGTAGGCTGAAGTTTAAAGTAAAAACACTGACTTATCATAAAATTCTATGTGTGTCCCAGGAGAACATCTGGATATCCTAGCCGTGTCTTGTGACAGTTTTAATGAAGATGTCAACAAGCTCATTGGTCGAGGACAAGGCCAGAAAAACCACGTGGAAAAACTGATGAAGATCAGACAGTGGTGCTGCGACTACAACGTGGCCTTCAAGATAAATTCCGTCATCAATAGTTACAACGTGGACGAAGACATGAGAGAAGAAATCACCATGATCAGCCCCATACGCTGGAAGGTAAGATGGCTAATATTAAAGGGGTACTCCAATGGAAAACTTTTTTTTTTTTGTTAATCAACTGGTCCCAGAAAGTTATACAGATTTGTGAAATACTTATTTTACTGATTTTTACCTATTTAAAAATCTTAATCCTTCCAGTAATTATCCGCTTCTGTATGCTCCAGAGGAAGTTGAGTTGTTCTCTTCTGTGACCGCAGTGCTCTCTGCTGACACCTCTGTCCATGTCAGGAACTCTCCAGATTAGGAGCAAATCCCCATAGAAAACATATCCTGCTCCGGACAGTTCCTGAGGACAGAGGTGGCAGCAGAGAGCACTGTGGTCAGACTGGAAACAACTACACAACTTCCTCTGGAGCATACAGCAGCGGTTAAGTACTGGAAGGATTAAGATTTTTAAATAGAAGTAATTTACAAATCTGTTTAAAGGGGTACTCCGGTGCTTAAACATCTTATCCCCTATCCAAAGGATAGGGGATAAGATGCCTGATCGCGGGAGTCCCGCAGCTGGGGACCCCCGGGATCATGCACGCGGCACCCCGTTTGTAATCAGTCGCTCCGGGACTGATTACCGGCGACCGCAGGGCCGGCGGCGTGTGACGTCACGCCTCCGCCCCCGTGTGATGTCACGCTCCGCCCCTCAATGCAAGCCGAGCGAACACGCTCAGGGCACTGATTACAAATGGGGTGCCGCGTGCATGATCCCGGGGGTCCCCAGCTGCGCGACTCCTGCGTTCATGCATCTTATCCCCTATCCTTTGGATAGGGGATAAGATGTTTAAGCACCGGAGTACCCCTTTAACTTTCTGGCACCAGTTGATTAAAAAAAAAATTCCACTGGAGTACCCTTTTAAGCATATTTATTGTCAGTACGAAAGAGATCATGTCATGTCATTTTCATGATTTGTTAGGTGTTCCAGTGTCTTATCATTGATGGGGAGAATTCCGGGGAAGAAGCATTGAGACAGGCTGAAACGTTTGTCATAACCGATGATGAGTTCAAGGGTTTTCTGGATCGACATAAGGACATCAAATGTTTGGTTCCAGAATCCAACCAACAGGTATTTATTCCAACTCTCAACGTTATCTCTCCTATAATATTTCCTATTACATTACAAATTAACCCTCTAATTCCCATAGAGTATATAAAGGAGTTTTCCAAAATGTAAACTTGGATGGTCTGCTTGGGATACATCAATGTTTCTGATGCATTTTTGTAAACAATAACATTATAAACTTTCCTTGAAATGTATCTTTCACCAAACTAAAATTCTGATATATGAATATGTAATTATAAGACACTTTGCTATTTACTTGCTGTTAAAATTCTCAACCTTTATGTGTTTTTAATGTGATAGAAGAAATGGCCACTAGGTGGCTCTGTTCTGTTCCCTGCTGCAAGTCAAACAGTTAGCTTGGTCTCCTCCCAGCCTGGCAGGAGACCAAACTCAGGAAGTGGGTGCGGGGCATGGGGAGGCACAGCTCTCGCAGGCTTCAGTCACGTTGCATGCTGCGGGGGAACGCCCACTTTCTCCTGCCGGGAGCTCACACGATGTGAGCAAGGGGAATGGCACGGAATGGTATGATACAAAGGTTGTAAAAATGTTTTAAAGGGGTACTCCGCTGATCAGCATTGGGAACAAATTGTTTCAAATGCTGGCGACGGCGGGGAGCTCGTGACGTCATAGCCCCACCCCTCATGATGTCACGCCCCACCCCCTCAATGCAAGTCTATGGGAGGGGGCGTGACAGCTGTCACGCCCCCTCCCATAGACTTGCATTGAGGGGTGGGGCATGACATCCTGAGGGGGTGGGGCTATGACGTCACAAGCTCCCGGCGCCGGCTCCAGCGTTTGGAACAGTTTGGTTCAAACACTGTGCAGCAGGGTACCGCTTTAAGGGCAGGAGGGGTGTTAGGAGTAGTTAGGGAACATAATCTGAGTTAGTTTAGGAAATATGGTTTGATGACAGCTCCTCTTTAAAAGCTATTCTATTTATTTACTCTATGTAGCGGATGGATATATTACAAATATATTGTACAATTGTACACTATATATACAATTTTATTGTTTTGACACTTGACACTTTATGTGTAACTAACACATTTCTTTTCTACCCATTGTCTTCTAGATGCGGGATTCATATCTTATTTTGGATGAATATGTAAGTTGACACCATTTTAATGTATATTGTGTAATGAGTTCTTCTTCCTCCATATAACATTGTCTGAGAGAAAAAAAGACTTGTGTCTGATTTGGTCCATTTTGTCAGTAGGGATCTCCATCTATAAGTTGATGACAAAGGATCAGCTGTAATCTGTAAGAGAACTTAGTAGTAAATATTAAATTTCCCTGCAGCGCCACCACAGGGGAAATGAAGCATTACAAAAAAGTTTTTGGGAACTACAATATTTAAAGAGCTGATTGGTCAATATGCCTGTAGTCGGACCCCCCACAAATCAAAGGATAGGTCATGAAAATTAAAAGGATCTTACAGAAAAAATTATAATAATTCAAATGGTGCCAGAAAGTTATAAGGATTTGCAAACTCATATTTAAAAAATCTCAAGCCTTCCAGTTTTTATCAGCTGCTGTATGCTCTGGAGGAAGTTGTGTGGTTCTTTCCAATCCGACACAGTGCTCTCTGCTGCCACCTTTGTCCAAGTCAGAAACTGTCCAGAGCAGGAAAGGGTTGTTTTAAAGCGGTACTCCGCTGCTCAGCGTTTGGAACAAACTGTTCCGAACGCTGGAGCCGGCGCCGGGAGCTTGTGTCGTCAAGCCCCGCCCCATCATGATGTCACATCCCGCCCCCTCAATGCAAGTTTATGGGAGGGGGCGTGACAGCCGTCACGCCCCCAACCATAGACTTGCATTGAGGGGGCGGGGGTTGACGTCATGAGGGCCGGTGCTATGATGTCACGAGTTCCCGGCGCCGGCTCCAGCATTCGGAACAGTTTATTCCAAACACTGAGCAGCGGAGTACCCCTGTAAGCGTTTGCCACTTCCTAAAATGGACAGAGGTGGCAGCAGAGAGCACTGTGTCGGATTGAAAAGACTACATGAATTCCAGGACATACAGTTAATAATAATAATAAAAAAAAAAAAAATATATATATATATATATATATATATATATATCATTTCCCCCTGTAATACCCTTCTAAAGATGTTATATATATTATTATTTTTTTCCAAACCCCCACTGTCTATAAAGCTTTAGAATACCATATTACAGTGTAGATCTAGATATAATCTACATAATAGGCTGAGTACGTTGTATTTTATAACATATACTGATCCCCTGTTGCATCCTGTATAATAATATGGAATTGTATTCACAGTTATGTACCCTGTGAGCTCAAATTTCCCAGCATTCCTTGCTGGCTCATTGTCTGCACAGTGATAATTGGAATGGTGTTTGCATTCTGGAAAGTTCAGACTTTGCACTAGGCACTATACAGAGACCACCTGCATACTCTCAGTATATTCTGGCAGGCTGTGTCTGATGGAAAATGTAAATTTACAGGAGAAGATGGGGGATCAATGTTGTAAAAATAAATCTAATACAGGAAAATAAAACTTGCCCCTCATACACCACAAAAAACTTAAGGGGGTTATCTGGAAACAACCTGCTGAGGCCAGGAAAAAATAGAAAAAAATAAAACTATACTTACCTAGCCCCGATCCCCCAATCTTCTTTCTTTTTCCTTCTTTTGAGACTAACGCCCGTTGCGGGACCTGACACTTAGCCAATCACTGACCGCAGCGGTGTCCCATCTCAGGCCAGTGGTTGGCTGAGTGGGCAGATCTTGGCAGCAGGATGAAGTGGAAGAGATAGGGGGATCCGTCCTCACTTTCTGAACTTCGTCCCAGTCTGTGCTTCATCTTGGATTAAAGGGGTACTCCGGTGAAAACCTTTTTTCTTTTAAATCAACTGGTGGCAGAAAGTTAAACATATTTGAAAATTACTTCTATTAAAAAAATCTTAATCCTTCCTGTATTTATTAGCTGCTGAATACTACAGAGGAAATTCTTTTCTTTTTGGAAAGCTCTCTGATGACATCACGAGCACAGTTCTCTCTGCTGACGTTATTATAATAATAAAAATGTTTTATTTATTGTTGTCCTTAATGGGATTTGAACCCAAGTCCCCAGCACTGCAAGGCAGCAGTGATAACCACTGAGCCACCATGCTGCCCTTAGCATACATCTGCTATGCATGGTTGCTAAAATGGACAGAGATGTCAGCAGAGAGCACTGTGCTCGTGATGTCATCAGTGTTCCAAAAAGAAAGGAATTTCCTATGTAGCATTCAGCAGCTAATAAGTACTGGAAGGATTAAGATTTTTTAATAGAAGTAATTTACAAATATGTTTAACTTTCTGCCACCAGTTGATTTAAAAGAAAAAAGGTTTTCACCGGAGTACCCCTTTAAGATAATGCTACAGCCGGACAGGAGACTATTCTGGATGGTATGGGGACCCCTAGTGTTTTTTTTTCAATAAGCCATGATTTTTATAGGAAATCAAATTTTTATGACATATATAAGAAAAGTAAATGTTTTGCCAGGATATACAACATATAAATAGTTTTTTTGGATTCTGACAGTGCCCATTTAATTCTACCTTTATACTAGATGCGTTTCCTCGACTGCAGAAACGGACGCAAAGATCCGTCCAGGTCGATCTTGGACGTTGGTGTTGAAAACGCGATAATGTTTAGTGGTTTTGACGAGAAGATGTTTTTCAAAAGGGGAGGAAAATATGTGTGGAGCAAGGCCGATCTGAGACTGGACTGGTGACCAACGCTCAGATAAACAACAAGGAGTGGCTTTACTATAGGACGCAGACTACTACTACACTAAGTACTCACCAAACTAGTTACCTAGTACACCCCCAAAACTAGGGTTATACATGTATCATAGGAAAAGATGAGTACCCCCTATAGACTTGGCATGTTCTCTCTAGGGTAACGGACCACAAGTCGAGGCTCAAGGATCTAGGAGACCTGTCCTCCAGCCTTATAGGAAAGGAGACATTCTCCCACGAGCCATGACATCTCCAATTCCTTTACTGAAGTGAATCTACCGATGAAGCATGATGGCCAAGAAGATCAATGGCAGTGAACCTCAGGGATTCTGCCCCTCAAAGTGAAGTTTGTATCTGATGGATACAATGAGAAGATGTTACTATACAAGACAATAATTTAGCATTAATGTACTTTATGATTTTTGTTTACATAGTAAAGCAGTATTCATCTCAGACCCCCAACCCCCCCCCCCCCCCCCCATTACTGCCCTATTGCCATGGAGGGTCTATAAAATGCCTGAAGTAATTTATTTCTGGGATCAACTTCTTCTTGTAGCAACCAGCAGTAATTTTGTAGAACGCACTTAGGAATGCGCTTAAAGGGGTACTCCACCCCTAGACATCTTATCGCTTATCCAAAGGACAGGGTATAAGATGTCTGATCGCGGGGGTCCGGCCACTGGCACCCCTGTGATCTCTGGCCCGGCACCCCAGTAATCTGCATGCATGGAGCGAACTCTACTCCATACTGGATTACGGGGACCACAGCCATCATACCCTCTCCATATATCTCCCATAGACATTAATGGGGGGAGCATGACGACCACAGCCGGCTTTGGAAAGAGGATAAGTGGGGAGATTTATCAAATACCTGTTCAGAGGAAGTTTCTGAGTTGCCCATAGCAACTAATGAGATCGCTTCTATCATTTTTAACAAGGCATCTGCAAAATTAAAGAAGTGATCTGATTGGTTGCTATGGGCAACTCAGCAATTTTTCCTCTGGTCAGGTTTTGATAAATCTTCCCCAGGGGAGTACTGCTTTAAAAAGTACCTGTCACCAAATGAACTGTTCTCAACTACTTTAGTCTATGTTCCCTAACTACTCCTAACACCCCTCCTGCCCTTAAAAACTATTTCAGAGCTTTAAAAAGCTGTGTGTCTTACCTTTCTTCTTGCTGGCATAGTGCAATTTCCCAGCAGGAGAAAGTGGGCGTTTCCCAGCAGGCATGACATCACTGAAGCCTGCTGGGGGACCACTTCCGCCCTCACATGGTTGCAGTGCTGTGATGAATAGAAGACCTCAGGCTCTGTGCATGTTTCAGCCTGTGTTGCTATCAGTGAGGCTCTCTTTCAGCTATCAGTCTGTGCAGCTTTCTGTGAGAATTTGTGGAACTTTCGCTTTCTGTTCAGCTGTCAATCAAGCTCAGTGCAGAAAAGTACTTCCTGAGTTTGGACTCCTGCCAGGCCAGGAGGAGACCAAACTCACTGTATTAATTGTAGCAGGGAACAGAAAAGAGCCACCTAGTGATCGTTTATTATATTACATTTTAAAAATATTTATGTTGATAATTTTAAAAGCAAGTGAATGGAGAAGTGTCTGCTAATTACACAAGGAACATTATATTAAAAGTTTTATTTGGTGACAGGTACTCTTTAACTATTTCAGCCATGAAAAACTATCTAATGTTTTCATATATATAGATAGCAAAGGTAAATCCCAGCATTCTCATTTTTTTTTTTAAACATCTACATTAACTTTTTGTTGTTTTCAAGTTAATTTTGTTTTACTCTGAGCAGCATAGAAGATAATCTGTTGGCCAAAGGAAACCATCATTAAGCCTTGTTAAGACTTTCTAAGCTTGTGGGAAATAACCGGGGCTGCACAGTACTCTAACACAGTGTTTCCCAACCAAGGTGCCTCCAGCTGTTGCAAAACTACAACTCCCAACATTCCGAAGGCTATCCGACCATGCTGGGAGTTGTAGTGTTGCAACAGCTGGAGGCTCCCTGGTTGGGAAACACTGCCCTATAGTAACACCCCTTGTAATACTTTATTAGGGTACTGTATACGCAGGACTTGTAACTGCCGATTAGAAGCTGTGTTCAACCATTCAGTTTACATTGAGATCTGCAGCAGAAAATCCTGTGTGAGCGGCAGGGGCCATATTCGAATTTCCGATATTTCACGAATATATGGACGAATATTCATTCTTTGTTCGCAAAGTTTGCATATTCGCTATATTTGTTTTTTTCATGCGAAAATTCATAATGAAATTCGCATAGTGAGCATGCGCAATTATATCTTCCACCTAAAAGAAGGGAGGGATCAGTGTCCAGTCTGGAAGTGTCGATATTTGCATATTTGCATAAATTTGCATGAAAAAAAAAATATTCGTCATTATGAATACATCACTATATTCTAAATATTCGCGAAATCGAGAAGTGCCGCTATACGCATTTCGAATATTCGCGCTCAACACTGATAAAATCTGTGTACGTGTGAACAGACCCTTAGAGAATATAGACATTATAGAGTGTGGTCCTCAGCCCAGGACTTCTTCTGTGAGCAGAACTGGGAACGCAGAAGTTCTTAGGCTAGGTTCAGACTACGGAATTTCCGCCTGTAATTCCTCTTTGAAATTGCAGGCGGAAATTCCGCTTGCTAAAATGTATAATGTAGTCAATGGGTTTCCGTTCACAAATTCACACTTCGGAATTTGTGAAGCGGAATTTGTGAACGGAAAATCCGCTTGGAAATTTCCGCCTGAAGAAAACGGTTGCTCATTCTTCAGGCAGAAATCCGCACGGAACACATTGCAGTCTATTGGAGACTGCAGTGTCCGCGCGTGGTCCTAGCGCCGACTTATTCAGTCAGCGCTGGCCGCACTCAGAATCTCCGGGCGGAAATTTTATGCCCGGAGATTCCGTAGTCTGAACCTAGCCTTACTCTACCAGGCCCAGTCCGTGCATGTATTACATTCATTTGAATTGCTGCATGTACTACTACATTCGTCCTGTAGTGGCCACTGCAGGGAAGGTGTATATGCAGAATATAGCTATAATGCAGCATTGGCCATGGGGGGGGGGGGGATTTGGGGGGGGGGGGATTTTCAAAGAGGGGTTCAGTCTGATATATTAAGACGCCAAGGCCCTTGTCTAAATAAAGGCTCATATTCATAAATAAAAGAGTAAACAGAAACTTGCTGATGGTTTTCAAGTATCAACAGGTTATTCTATGCAATGCTGTACAGAGTACTGTAAATATGAACTTATACAGTGATCCCTCAACATACGATGGTAATCCGATCCAAATGGGCCATCGTTTGTTGAAACCATCGTATGTTGAGGGATCCGTGCAATGTAAAGTATAGGACAGTGGTCTACAACCTGCGGACCTCCAGATGTTGCAAAACTACAACACTCAGCATGCCTGGACAGCCGTTGGCTGTCCAGGCATGCTGGGTGTTGTAGTTTTGCCACATCTGGAGGTCCGCAGGTTGTAGACCACTGTTAAGTTATACTCAACTGTCCCCGCCGCTCCGGACCGTCACCGCTTGTCACCGCTGGCCGGGATGTCGCCGTCCATCGCTGTCGCCGCGTCCCCGGCGCTCCAGCAAGGCCTCTGCTTCTCCGGCATCCTAGCTCTCCATTGCCGCCATCATGTCGCTATGCACGCCGCTCCTATTGGATGACGGGACGGCGTGCGCAGCGACGTGATGACGTCGATGGAGAGCGCCGACGATGCAGAGGATCCCGAAGAGGATGCTCCGGAGCCCCGAGGACCGGTAAGAGACATCACCGGAGCTCACGGGGCACCGTAAACGGCTATCCGGTGGCAGCTGAAGCAGTCTGCGCTGCCGGATAGCCGTTTATGCGATGGCCCCGACATACAAAAGCATCGTATGTTGATGCTCTGAGAGGCCATCGTATGTTGAAATTATCGTATGTCGGGGCCATTGTAGGTCGAGGGGTCACTGTATTACAATAAATGGCAGTATAGGAAATGTTATGTATTTGTATATGATGGAAATGAATAGAACAAAAAAGCCTGTTAAGTATTCTGACATTAAGATATAGATGTACATTTTTATGCAGTTGTAACTTATGTGTTATAGGATAATTTAAACAGTCATGCACTTTACTAAGACATATTCATATATTTTTGTAAATGTATTTTGAATTGAAATAAAGTCTTGATGTTCTCACTGTTGCTCTTGTTATTGTTATGGTTATTGCTCTTTTTTAGGCTTTGTGCATTTTATTTTATTTTTTGTAGCAATATTCCTTTGGCCACCAGGGGGTGCAATGATACACTAATAAAGTGGAAAGTCTGAAGAAATCACTTAGGCTCCTTTCACACTGTCCTTGCTTCCTGTCAAGAATGGCCGTTAACCCCTTAAGGATGCAGCCCTTTTTCACCTTAAGGACTGAGCCCTTTTCGCAATTCTGACCACCGTCGCTTTACGAATGAATAACTCGAAAACGCTTTTACCGAATATTCTGATTCTGAGATTTTTTTTCGTGACATATTCTACTTTATTTTGGTGGTAAATTTTCGGCGTTACTTGCATCGTTTTTTTGGTGAAAAATCCCCAAATTTCATGAAAATGTAGCAAATTTTGCATTTTTCTAACTTTAAAGCTCTCTACTTGTAAGGAAAATGGATATTCACAATAATTTTTTTTTCTATTCACAAATACAATATGTCCACTTTATGTTGGCATCATAAAATGGACATATTTTTTCTTTTTGAAAAAAATTGAGGGCTTCAAAGTAGAGCAGCAATTTTCAAAAATGTCATGAAAATTGCTAAATCTGAAGGGACAGATGTTACAGAACTACAACTCCCAGCATGCTTGGGCAGTCAAGGCATGCTGAGAGTTGTAGTTTGGCAACATCTGGAGGGCTATCATTTGGGCACCACTGTAACAGTGGTCTCCAAACTGTGACCCTCCAGATGTTGCAAAACTACAACTCCCAGCATGCCTTTGGCTGTCTGGGCATGCTGGGAGTTGCAGTTCTGCCTTCCTAGTGGTTGCCACAGTAAATATCACTTTACTTTCACTTTCATTTCTACCCCCCCCCCCCCCCCACACCACCACCACCACCACCGTCGTTCCCTACCTGTGCCTGTCTCCAGCAACGATCGGGGGTCCCCAGGCATCTTCTCCTCCAGGTACCGGCCTCCATCTTCTCCCCACGTCCCCCACGACATTCAGGGGTTGGCAGAACGGGGGTTGCCACTGTCCTGAACTGCCATTGGTCAGAATCAGCTCTGACCAATGGCAGGGGATAGGAGATTGCAGCACTGCGACCTCCCTCCTAGCCCTCAGGATGATCGGGGCTGTCCCTGACAGCTCTGATCATCCCTATTTTCCGGGTGATCGGGTCACCAGAGACCCGATCAGCCCGGAATAGCAGAAAATCACATGTCTGATTTGACATGCGATTTTCTGCGATCGCCGACATGGGGGGGTCTCAGGACCCCCCTGGGCGATATGCCAGGATGCCTGCTGAATGATTTCAGCAGGCATCCCTGTCCGTTCCCCAACCGGGACCGGAAATCCCACGGGCGTATGCATACACCCCACGTCCTTAAGGACTCGGGATGCAGGGCGTATGCATACGACCTGCGTCCTGAAGAGGTTAAAGTCTCTTGTTTTTTTTTTTTTTGTTACTTTAATGCCCGTTCTTGTGACAGGGCACAACGGGCAACAACGGGTCGCGATGGCTTCCATTTACTATTATGCTTTTTGACAGGAATAACAGGAGAAAAAGATGGTGCAAGCAGTATTTTTTTCTCCCGCTATTCTCCCCGGCTCCCCGCATGGATGTTGCACTGCCGTGTCCTAACGGCAGTGTGAAAGAAGCTTTAGAATGTTTCTGGTTTAGTATCTTTACACAGTGGTGCACCGATGGGGGGGGGGGGGGGGGGTCAGAAAGGTCCAAATTTTTTTCATTTCTTCTGGCTTCACAACACTTTTAACTGTGAGTGTATCCTAATGGCTTACAGCAGTGGGCTCAGATAATGTTACAGCTACCTGTCATTTAGGGGGCAAACTACCTATAAGAACTCCTGTCTACAGTCAAGTTCAACTTCAAAGGGAACAAACTACCTAGAGGGTGGTCCTACCCAAAGTGGTGCAAACAACCTACATGGGGGATCCTATCTAAAGGGGACAGACTACCTACTGGGGAAAACCAGATATATGGGGTCCTACCTACAAGGAGGCAAACTACAGGGAATACTACCTACAAGGGACATATTAACTATAGTGAGTCCTATCAAAAGAGCAGTCCTATCTAAAAGGGACAAACTACCTGCAAGGGGAAAATCTTCAGGGGGTCTTTCTAAAAGGGGAAAGCAACCTACAAGGGCAAACCACCTATAGGGGGTCCTATCTACAGGGGGTCCTACTTACAATGAGGCAAACTACTTACCGGGGGGTGCTACTCAAAGGCGCAAACTACCTAATGGGGCTAACGTACTTACATTGTGCAAACTACCTAAAAGGGGTACTGCCTACAAGGAGGCAAACTACCTAAAGGGGGTACTACCTAAAAGGGTAAACTACCTACCGGTGGTAAACTACCTAAAGGGTGGTCTTACCTACAAAGAGTTAAACAACCTCCAGCAGGTTACTACCTACAGGGGACAAACTAGCTATAGGGGGTCTTACCTTCAAGTTGGCAAACTACCTTCGGGGGAAGGGGGGGTTTCTATCTAAAGGGGATAAACTACGTACTGGGGCCCGGCTATCTACAGTGGGGGTGGGGGGTGGGTTCCTAAAGGGGGCAAACTACCTACATGGGCAAACCAGCTGTAGGCAATCCTATCTACAGGAAGTCCTACCTACAAGGATTCAAACTACCTACTGGGGGTAAACTACCTACAGGGACAAACTACCATATGGAGTCATATCAAGGGAGGGGGGTTCAATCTACAAGAAGGCCAACTACTTACAGGAGGGTACTACCTGTAGGAGGCAAACTGTCTACAGGGTGGTGCTACAGTGCTGCAAACCACCCACTGGCGGCAAACTACCTACAGTGGGGTCCTGTCTACAAGGAACAAACGACCTACAGGGGAAAACTAGCCATAGGGGATCCTAGGAAGTAAACTACCTACAGGGTGGTACTACCAAAAGGAGCAAACTACCTACCGTGGGTAAACTTGCCACATTGGGCAAACTACCTTATGATTACAGTGGGAGTCCTTTGTTTCCTGTTTTGGATGGAGGGGAGATTTAGGCGTGCCTGCCGCTGCTCAATTTAAAGGGGTATTCCAGGAAAAAAACTTTTTTTTTATATATATCAATTGGCTCCAGAAAGTTAAACAGATTTGTAAATTATTTCTATTAAAAAATCTTAATCCTTTCAATAATTATCAGCTGCTGAAGTTGAGTTGTTTTTCCCCGTCTGGCAACAGTGTTCTCTGCTACCATCTCTGCTTGTCTCAGGAACTGCACAGAGTAGAAGAGGTTTGCTATGAGGATTTGCTTCTAAATGGGGCGGTTCCCGAGGCAGGTGTCATCAGAGAGGACTTAGACAGAAAAGAACAACTCAACTTCAGCAGCTCATAAGTACTGAAAGGATTAAGATTTTTTTATAGAAATCATTTACAAATCTGTTTAACTTTCTGGAGCCAGTTGATATATATATATATATATATATATATATATATATATATATATATGTTTGTTTTTTTACTGGATAACCTCTTTAATGTCTATAGGAATAATGGAGATAGCTGAGTGCTATTCTCTGTCTCTCCTCCAAACAGTGTGTCTCCAGCTTTAGCAAAACTACAACTCCCAGCATGCCCGGACAGCCGAAGGCTGTCCGGGCATGCTGGGAGTTGTAGTTTTGAAACAGCTGGTGGCATGCTGGTTGGATAGTACTGTGCCTAATACCTTATTTGTAATATAATACAAAGGGAAAGAGGGATAACCCCCATCATCATGTGATTTCTTAATTGAATTTATTTTTATCCTAAATAATCCTATTTCCATAACCAGTTTATATCTGAAGGTCCATTATAAAGAACGACTGTAACCATGAGCTGCTAAAAATATAAACTGCTAAATACAAATATGCGGAACTTTTCATTTGACAAATATTGGTTCGCACATAGTATTTTGTTCGGTATTTGAAAAATAAAATAAATATAAAAATAAAAAAATTAAAATATTATTTTAAAAAAACAGTAAGTCAATCCAAAACACAGAAAAGGTGAAAACCTTTCCATTGCAGTTTTCCTCCATTCGGTTCCACTTCTGGTTTTCGCTAAAACTAATGACCAAAAATGTATCAACATTGGTGTGGGTCAGCGTTTTTACAACTTGTGTGCCTCCAGCTGTTGCAGAACTACAACTCCCATCCTTTGGCTGTCCGGGCATGCTGAAAGTTGTAGTTTTGCAACAGCTGGAGGCACACTGGTTGGGAAATACTGGTGTGGCTAACCGGTTTTATTCAGTTTTTTCTTTAGTGTGTGTGTGTGTGGCGGTAATGTGTCTGTGCGCCAAATTTATGAAATGGTGATAAATATGGCGCTAGTACACATTTTTATTTATTTTTTAAATAACACTTTGGTACACCCATTTGTATGGCCCCTCTGCCAGAACAAATTTTGCGATGATATAACCTGCTGTGCCGACATGTGCGACTTTTAACCAAAATTAGCATATGACCTGCAGAAAAATTATTTGATTTTGACAGACCTATACAATCGTGAGAGGATCGTCTGCTTGAAACTTCACAGGATTGTAAATGCGTCAAATTTAGAGGAAAAGTATTGTCTGTATATAATGATTATTAAAAATGCCCTCATGTGTACAGACATGTCTGTTTCAGTAACTCAGTGTTTCCCAACCAGTGTGCCTCCAGCTGTTGCCGCATGCTGGGAGTTGTAGTTTTGCAACAGCTGGAGGCACCCTGGTTGGGAAACACTACCTATACTATATACTACTACACTGCTCAAAAAAATTAAGGGAGCACTAAGATAACTCATCCTAGATCTGAATGAAGGAACTAATCATATAAAATACTTTCGTCTTTACATAGTTGAATGTCCCAAAACAAAATCACACAAAAATTATCAATGGAAATCAAATAGGTCTGGATATGGAGTCACACTCAAAATCAAAGTGGAAAACCACACTACAGGCTGATCCAACTTTATGTAATGTCCTTAAAACAAGTCAAAATGAGGCTCAGTAGTGTGTGTGGCCTCCACGTGCCCGTATGACCTCCCTACAATGCCTGGGCATGCTCCTGATGAGGTGGCGGATGGTCTCCTGAGGGATGTCCTTCCACACTTAAACCAAAGCATCCGCCAACTTCTGGACAGTCTGTGGTGCATGGATGGAGCGACACATAATGTCCCAGATGTGCTCAATCGGATTCAGGTCTGGGGAACGGGCGGGCCAGTCCATAGCATCAATGCCTTCCTCCTGCAGGAACTGCTGACACACTCCAGCCACATGAGGTCTAGCATTGTCTTGCATTAGGAGGAACCCAGGGCCAACCGCACCAGCATATGGTCTCACAAGCGGTCTGAGGATCTCATCTCGGTACCTAATGGCAGTCAGGATACCTCTGGCAAGCACATGGAGGGTTGTGCGACCCCCCCCCCCCCCCCCCCCCAATGAAATGCCACAACACACCATTACTGACCGGCCACCAAACCGGTCATGCTGGAGGAAGTTGCAGGCAGCAGAACGTTCTCCATGGCATCTTTAGACTCTGCCACGTCTGTCATATGTGCTCAGTGTGAACCTGCTTTCAGCTGTGAAGAGCACAGGCGCCAGTGGCGAATTTGCCAATCTTGGTGTTCTCTGGCAAATGCCAAATGTCCTGCACAGTGTTGGGCTGTAAGCACAACCCCAGCCTTTGGATGTCGGGCCCTCATACCACCCTCATGGAGTCTGTTTCTGACCGTTTGAGTGGACACATGCACATTTATGGCCTGCTGGAGGTCATTTTGCAGGGCTCTGGCAGTGCTTCTCCTGCTCCTCCTTGTACAAAGGCAGAGGTAGCGGTCCTGCTGCTGGGTTGTTGTCCTCCTACGGCCTCCTCCACATCTCCTGATGTACTGTCCTGTCTCCTGGTAGCGCCTCCATGCTCTGGACACTACGCTGACAGACACAGAAAACCTTCTTGCCACAGCCCGCATTGATGTGCCAACCTGGATGAGCTGCACTACCTGAGCCACGTGTGTGGGCTGTAGACTCCGTCTCATACTACCATTGAGTGAAAGCACCGCCAGCATTCAAAAGTGACCAAAACATCAGCCAGGAAGCATAGGTACTGAGAAGTGGTCTGTGGTCATCAATTGCCTTTAGTTTCCACCTGTTGTCTGTTCCATTAGCACAACAGCATGTGAAATTGATTGTCAATCAGTGTTGCTTCCTGAGTGGACAGTGTGATTTCAAAGAAGTGTGATTGACTTGGAGTTACATTGTGTTGTTTAACCCCTTAAGGACCCAGCCCATTTTCACCTTAAGGACCAGAGCGTTTTTTGCATATCTGACCACTGTCACTTTAAGCATTGATATCTCTGGGATGCTTTTACTTTTCATTCTGATTCCGAGAATGTTTTTTCGGGACATATTCTACTTTATGTTAGTGGTAAATCTTTGTCGATACTTGCATAATTTCTTGGTGAAAAATTCCAAAATGCTATGAAAAAATTTGAACTTTGAATTTTTCTAACTTTAAAGCTCTCTGCTTATAAGGAAAATGGACATCCCAAATAAATTATATATTGATTCACATATACAATATGTCTACTTTATGTTTTTACTTTTGGAAGACATCAGAGGGCTTCAAAGTTCAGCAGCAATTCTCCAATTTTTCACAAAATTTTCAAAATCGGAATTTTTCAGGGACCAGTTCAGTTTTCAAGTGGATTTGAAGGGCCTTCATATTAGAAATATCCCATAAATGACCCCATTATAAAAACTGCACCCCTCAAAGTATTCAAAATCACATTCAGTAAGTGTGTTAACCCTTTTGGTTTTTCACAGGAATAGCAGCAAAGTGAAGGAGAAAATTCTAAATCTAATTTTTTTACACTAACATGTTCTTGTAGACCCAGTTTTTGAATTTTTACAAGGGGTAAAAGGAGAAAAAGCCCACAAAGTTTGTAAACAAATCACGAGTAAGGAAATACCTTATATGTGTATGTCAAGTGTTCAGTGGGCGAAGTAGAGGGCTCAGAAGGGAAGGAGAGACAGGGGGATTATGGAAAGGGAATTTTGCTGAAATGGTTTTTGGGGGGCATGTCTCATTTAGGAAGCCCCTATGGTGCCAGAACAGGAGAAAAAACCCCACATGGCATACCATTTTGGAAGCTACACCCCTCATGGCACGTAACAAGGGGTCCAGTGAGCCTTAACACCCCACAGGTGTTTGACGGCTTTTCGTTAAAGTCAGATGTGTACATGAAAAAAAAATTCACTAAAGTGCAGTTTTTTTCCCCAAATTTACAATTTTTACAAAGGGTAATGGGAGAAAATGTCCCCCACAATTTGTAACCCCATCTCTGCTGAATATGAAAATACCCCATGTTAGAATGTAACATGCTCTGCGGGCGAACTACAATGCTCAGAAGAGAAGTCACATTTGGCTATTGGAAAGCAAATTTTGCTGAAATGGTCTTTGGGGGGCATGTCACATTTAGGAAGCCCCTATGGTGCCAGAACATAAAAAAACACATGGCATATTATTTTGGAAACTACAACCCTCAAGGAACGTAACAAGGGGTACAGTGAGCCTTAACACATCACAGGTGTTTGACAACTTTTTGTTAAAGTTGGATGTGTAAATGACAAAAAAAAATTCACTAAAGTGCAGTTTTTTCTCCAAATTTAAAATTTTTACAAGGGGTAATAGGAGAAAGTGACCCCCAAAATTTGTAACCCCATTTCTTATGTATGGAAATACCCCATGTGTGGACGTCAAGTGCTCTGCTGGCGCACTACAATGCTCATAAGAGGAGCGCCATTGGGCTTTTGGAAAGATAATTTGTTTGGAATGGGTGTCAGGGGCCATGTGTGTTTACAAAGCCCCCCGTGGTGCCAGAACAGTGGACCCCCCGATATGTGATACCATTTTGGAAACTCCCTTGCACAGGCAAGGCTGATTTTACAGCGGTTCTTAGATAAAGGCAAAAACATAAATACCCACATGGGACCCCATTTTTGAAATTACACCCCTCACAAAATGAAACAAGGGGTATAGTGAGCTTTAACACCCCACAGGTGTTTGAAGAATTTTCATTGGAACAGTGGGCTGTGCAAATTATTAATTACATTTTTCATTTTCACAGACCACTGTTCAAAAAATCTGTCAGACACCTGTGGGGTGTAAATGTTCACTGTACCACTTATTACATTATGTGAGGGGGTAGTTTCTGAAATGGGGTCACATGTGGGGGGGGGTCCATTGTTCTGGCACTATGGGGGCTTTGTAAACACACGTGGCCTTCAATTTCGGACAAATTTTCTCTCCAAAAGTCCAATGGCACGCCTTCTCTCCTGAGTATTGTAGTGCGCCAGCAAAGCACTTTACATCCACATATGGGGTATGTTTTTACTCAGAAGAAATGGGGTTATGAATTCTGGCGAGCTTTTTTTTTATATTTTACCTTGTGAAAATGAAAAATTTAGGGTAACACCTGCATTTTAGTGAAAATTCTTTTTTCATTTTTTTTTAATTTTCCCATCCAACTTTAATGAAAATTCTTCAAACATCTGTGGGGCTTTAGAGCTCACTATACCCCTTGTTACGTTCCGTGAGGGGTGTAGTTTCCAAAATGGGGTCACACATGGGTATTAATTTTTTTGCCTTTATGTCAGAAGCGCTGTAAAATCAGCCACCCCTGTGCAAACCACCAATTTAGGCCTCAAATGTACATGGTGCACTCACTCCTGAGCCCTGTTGTGCGTCCGCAGAGAATTTTACACCCAAATATTTCCGTACTCAGGAGAAATTGCGTTACAAATTTTGGGGATCTTTTTTTCCTTTTAATGCTTGTGAAAATAAAAAGTATGGGGCAACACCAGCATGTTAGTGTAATTTTTTTTTTTTTTTTTTTTTTTTACACCAACAAGCTGGTGTAGCCCCCAACTTTTCCTTTTCATAAGGGGTAAAAGGAGAAAAAGCCCCCCAAAATTTGTAGCACAAAAGCCCCATATGTGGCCCTAAAATGTTTCCTTGAAATACGACAGGGCTCCGAAGTGAGAGAGCGCCATCCACATTTGAGGACTGAATTAGGGATTGCATAGGGGTGGACATAGGGGTATTCTACGCCAGTGATTCCCAAACAGGGTGCCTTCAGCTGTTGATAAACTCCCTGCATGCCTGGACAGTCAGCGGCTGTCTAGAAATGCTGGGATTGTATTGCAACAGCTGGAGGCTCCGTTTTGGAAACACTGCCATACGATACGTTTTTCATTTTTATTGGGGGGGGACAGTGTAAGGGGTGTATATGTAGTGTTTTACTCTTTATTATGTGTTAGTGTAGAGTAATGTAGTGTTTTTAGGGTACATTCGCACTGGCGGGTATTTACGGTGAGTTTCCCGCTAGGAGTTTGCGATGTGGCGAAAAATTTGCTGCAGCTCAAACTTGAAGCAGGAAACTCACAGTAAACTCGCCTGTGTTAATGTACCCTGTACATTCACATGGGGAGGGCAAACCTCCAGCTGTTTCAAAACTAGAACTCCCAGCATGTACTGACAGACCATGCATGCTGGGATTTGTACTTTTGCAACAGCTGGAGGCACACTGGTTGGAAAACCAGTTAGGTTATGTTACCTAACTCAGTATTTTCCAACCAGTGTGCCTCCAGCTGTTGCAAAACTACAACTCCCAGCATGTACTGATCGCCGAAGGGCATGCTGGGAGATGTAGTTGTGCAACAGCTGGAGATACGCAACTACAACTCCCAGCATGCCGAGACAAACTGTCTGGGCATGCTGGGAGTTGTAGTTTTGCAACATCTGGAGGGCTACAGTTTAGAGACCACTGTATAGTGGTCTCAAACTGTAGCCCACCAGATGTTGCTAGGCAACTCACCGGCTTCCGTAGGATCCAGGGAGCCGCATCGGCGTCCTCTGCTGCCGGCGATCACTGCCGCCGATCACCGTCCGCTGCCGCCGCCGATGAGTGAGTGGACTTCGGTGCCAGTCCCTGTTGGTTTCCCCGTTCTGCCCGGCCTACTGTGGGTGGGCAGAAGGGGGAACCGAACGTTAACCACCTGCCCCGGATCTGATATTGGTCGTCGCTTCTGAACGACCAATAGCAGGGATAGGAGGGGTGGACCCCTGCCACCTCACTCCTATCCCTTCAGGAGGATCATGGGTGTCTTGGACAACCGCGATCCCCCTTATTTTACGGGTCACCAGGTCACCGGAGACTTGTATGACTCGTAATTGCCGCAAATCGCCGGTGTGAATTCACCGGCGATTTGCGCCGATCGCCAACATGGGGAGCGGTCTCAGGACCCCCCTGAGCATTTGCACGGGGTGCCTGCTGATAGATATCAGCAGTCACCCCGGTCCGGTCCCCGCCCTGCACGCGGCGGGAACCGAAATTCTCACGGGCGTACAGGTACGCCCTAGGTCCTTAAGTACCAGGGGTTAAGTGTTCCATTTATTTTTTTTGAGCAGTGTATATAATCCAACATGCTGGGAGTTGTAGTTTTCATTTGGAGCAGCTGCTGAGCCACAGGCTTTATCAGGGCATGCTGGGAGTTGTAGTTAGTAACTAACTGCAACTCCCAATTTTAATGAAAAAAGTCACATCAAAACAAAAATGGTACCGTTAAAAACTACAGATCGTGGGAAACACTAGTATAGTATATGGAGCAACATTCCTTGAGTTGGAGAATTGGTTGTATAAATACTGGCCATTGCATTGTCGGTATTTTTATTATAAAAATACCGGCAGGGTCGCCAAAATACCAGCTGTGCCTGTAAAATATGAGCCAGAAGAATTGCTCGCTATGTTGTTTATGTTCGTGACTGAGGCAGACTCCTAAGGGTAGGGTCACATGTAACGCATCCACAACATATTTCACACTGCGGATGCACCGACAGTAGTCACAAGAACGAGCCCCCTGCTGTGGCCAGTTAGCTCTGTATGGCCACTTGTAGCGGCGGATTTCTGCACATCTGCTACGAGCGGGCACTGTGTCTATAGTGGAAAATCTGCCACTGCCGCAGGAAGTTCCCTCTTGTGATTGCCGCAGGTGCATCCGCAGCGTGAAATATGCTGCAGGTGCATTACCCAGGGGCGTGGCTATCGAGATAGCAGAGGTAGCAGTCGCACCAGGGCCCTGGTGCCTAAGGGGGCCCCTAAGCACATCTGCCCCATAAGAGACCAGTACTGTAATTGGCATATGGGCCCTGTTGCAGATTTTGTATCTGGGCCCAGAAGCTACAAGCCATGCCTCTGGCACTACGTTGGACCCTACTCTAAGGGAGATTTATCAAAACCTGTGCAGAGGATGAGTTGTGTGGTTGCCCACAGCAACCATTCAGCTTTCTTCTTAAATTTTTGAAAAGGTCTCTGAAAAATAAAAGAAACACTCTGGTTGTTATTGGCACCACTCTTCCTCTACACACGTTTTGATAAACCTCCCCCCTAATGTTTAACACAGGCTGCACCTAGTACTACAGTCCAAACCTATTCATACACATCCCATAGGCTTTATGTTCTATTTTCATAAAACCCGAAAACCTCTTACCCTCCTAAGGACACAGGCTGTTTTGTACTCCCCCACTAGACATGTTATCCCCTATCCAAAGACCAGACCCTAGGGACCCTTGTGATCTTCGCTGTGGCCCCCAAGTCATCTGGTGCACAGAGCAAACTCCACTCTAAGCAGAATGACTGGTAACCACTGCCGCCCCGCCCCCTCCCCTGGGCCCGGAGATCCTTTGGATAGGGGATAACATGTCTAGGGGCGGAGTACCCCTTTAATAACCAAACCACATTTTTTCAAATCTGGCCTGTGTCTCTTTAAGTGGTAATAACTTTGGAAAACTTTGACTGAGCGAAGCGATTCTGAGATAGTTTTCTCTTGACATATTGTACTTTATAGTAATGGTAGATTTTTGTTGATACGTGGATTTTTTTTTTAAATCTCAAAAGTATTGTAAAAAATTGGATCAGAGGGACAAGCCGCTCCCCTAACCACACCCATTGCCACGCACTAACCCCACCTTCGGTCATGCCCTAACCCCACCCTCAGTAACACCCTAACCACGCCTGCAGCTGCAGAATTGGAATATGTCTTTAACAGCAATAATATTGTCAGTCTGTCACCTAAATTTAGGAGAATGTTCTATACTGACAGACTGACAACAACCCCCATCATTACCACTACAGACCATATAAGTGATTACATACAGTTATATCAGGTGACTGACAACAACCCCCATCATTACTACTACAGACCATATAAGTGATTACATACAGTTAGATCAGGTGACTGACAACAACCCCCATCATTACCACTACAGACCATATAAGTGATTACATACAGTTATATCAGGTGACTGACAACAACCCCCATCATTACCACTACAGACCATATAAGTGATTACATACAGTTATATCAGGTGACTGACAACAACCCCCATCATTACTACTACAGACCATATAAGTGATTACATACAGTTAGATCAGGTGACTGACAACAACCCCCATCATTACCACTACAGACCATATAAGTGATTACATACAGTTAGATCAGGTGACGTCTTCTCTGATCGGAGTCGTTCACTTTCCCTTTTTCCTCTCTAGCTCAGAAGCCATGATGATTTCTTTCGGCTACGGCTCCTCTCTGGAGAACATGGCGAGAAAAACACATTTTTAGCTCTGCATCTTTTTCAACAACTATAATGCCCCAAACTCTAATAATTTCCCCCTTAGTAGTCAGTAAGTCCCTCCCATTGCATAATTAGGTCACTCCAATAAGTGCACATAGTTAGTCTGCATAATAGCTTGTAGGTAGTAGATAGCCTCCTATATTTGCTAGGCAGGAACATAGTAGAAAGCCTCCCACATTAGGTACGCAGTAAGTTCCCCCATACTAGGCAACAGTTTCCCCCATAATAGGCAGAGGTTCCCCACAGTAGGCAGCAGTTTGCTAAATAGTGGCAGCAGTCTCCCCATAGTAGCAGCAGTCCCCCCCCCCCCCCGTAGCAGCAGCATTCTCACCTCCAGTAGACAGCAGCATAGTTTCCCCCATAATAGGTAGCAGCAGAGTTTCCCCCATAGTAGGCAGCAGCAGAGTTTCCCCCATAGTAGGTGGCAGCAGAGTTTCCCCCATAGTAGGCAGCAGCAGAGTTCCCCCATAGTAGGCAGCAGGCAGCAGCAGAGTTTCCCCTATAATAGGTAGAAGCAGAGTTTCCCCCATAATAGGTAGCAGCAGAGTTTCCCTCATAGGAGGAAGCAGTTTCCCCTCACAGTAGGCAGCAGCAGGGTCCCCCATAGCAGCCCCCCACACACACACACACAGTAGGTAGTAGCAGCAGAAGGATCCCCCCTTGTAGCCCCCCCCCCCAGTAGGCAGCAGCAGGGTCCCGCATAGTAGATCCCCCCACAGTAGGCAGCAGCAGAAAGGTCCCCTATAATAGCCCCCCCCCCCCTCCACAGTAGGCAGCAGCTGCAGGGTCACCCATAAAAGGTCCCCTCCCCACAGTAGGCAGCAGCCAGGTCCTCCATAATAGCCCCCCACACACACAGTAGGCAGTAGCAGGGTGGTCCCATAATAGGTCATCCCCCCCACAGTAGGCAGCCGCAGGGTCCCCAATAATAGGTCCCCCCCACAGTAGGCAGTAGCAGCAGGGTCCCCCATAATAGCCCCCCCCCCCTCCCCCACACACACACACAGTAGGCAGTAGCAGGGTCCGCCAACAGTAGGTAAGCACACCGCTTCAGGCACATGCAGTTAAATGTGGGACATGTGGGGGCCGTTCCGGGACGGTGGGACATCACCGCAAAAGCGGGAATGTCCTGCCGGATCTAGGACGGTTGGGAGGTATGTTCTATGGAATATTTCTGGCATTTTATAACTGTCTTTTATGGCTTCAACTGTGTGTAAAAATGATGTTATTTTTATAATGTTGATCGGTACAATTATGGCGATATCTAATTTATATAGGTTTTTATGTTCTTTTTTTCTTTTCACAACAAATCATTATTTTCCTCCTTTCTATGTTGCCATGTTTCGACAGCCATTTATTTATTTATCTCTGTCTGACCACATTGTGGGAGGCCTTATTTCTTGCCAGACGAGCTGTACTTTTTATAAGTACCATTTTTGCAATACATGCTACCTTTTAATAATTTTGTATTCTACTTTTTGGACCAAAATGTGCAGAATAAATAACATGATTGTTCTGTAGTATAAGTCTAGAAGTGTGGCAATATCTATAATGTATTACTTAGATAATATAGAGCTTTAACCTCTTCCCTCTTTGGCAATTTTTCATTTTCGCCTTACCTTTTAGAAATCATAAACCTTTCAATTATGCACCTAAAAATCCATATGATGGCTTAGTTTTTGCACCACCAATTCTACTTTGTAATGACATCAGTCATTTTACCCAAAAATCTACGGCAAAACTGAAAAATATTTAATTGTGCGACAAAATGAAAGAAAAAATGCAATTTTGTAAATTTTGGGGGCTTCCGTTTCTATGCAGTAAATTATTTTTGTAAAAATGACAACTTCTCTTTATTCTGTAGGTCCATACTGTTAAAATGATACCCTACGTATATAGGTTTGTGTTACGCCGAGCGCTCCGGGTCCCCGCTCCTCCCCGGAGCGCTCGCAACATCCTCGCTACTGCAGCGCCCCGGTCAGATCTACTGACCGGGTGCGCTGCGATACCGCCCCCAGCCGGGATGCGATTTGCGATGCGGGTGGCGCCCGCTCGCGATGCGCACCCCGGCTCCCGTACCTGACTCGCTCTCCGTCGGTCCTGTCCCGGCGCGCGCGGCCCTGCTCCCTAGGGCGCGCGCGCGCCGGGTCTCTGCGATTTAAAGGGCCACTGCGCCGCTGATTGGCGCAGTGGGTCTAATCAGTCATTCACCTGTGCACTTCCCTATTTAACCTCACTTCCCCTTCCCTTCCTTGCCGGATCTTGTTGCCATCGTGCCAGTGAAAGCGTTCCCTTGTGTGTTCCTAGCCTGTGTTCCAGACCTCCTGCCGTTGCCCCTGACTACGATCCTTGCTGCCTGCCCCGACCTTCTGCTACGTCCGACCTTGCTCTTGTCTACCCCCTTGTACCGCGCCTATCTTCAGCAGTCAGAGAGGTTGAGCCGTTGCTAGTGGATACGACCTGGTTACTACCGCCGCTGCAAGACCATCCCGCTTTGCGGCGGGCTCTGGTGAAAACCAGTAGTAACTTAGAACCGGTCCACTAGCACGGTCCACGCCAATCCCTCTCTGGCACAGAGGATCCACCTCCTGCCAGCCGAATCGTGACAGTTTGATTTTGTATTACTTCTGAAAAAAATCATAACTACATGCAATAAAATATATACGTTTAAAATTGTCATCTTCTGACCACTATAACTTTTTTATTTTTCCATGTATGGGGCGGTATGAGGGCAAATTTTTTGCGCAGTGATCTGAAATTTTTATTTGTACTATTTTTGTATTGATCGGACTTTTTGATCGCTTTTTATTCTTTTTTATGGTATAAAAAGTGACCAAAATATTCTATTTTGGACTCTTTAATTTTTTTGCATGTACGCCATTGACCGTGCGGATTAATTAATGATATATTTTATAGTTCGGATATATCACATACGTTTATATTTATTTTTATTTGCACAGTTTTTTTTATGGGAAAAGGGAAGTGATTCAAACTTTTATTAGGGAAGGGGTTAAATCATCTTTATTAACTTTTTTTTTTCACTTTCTTTTGCAATGTTATTGCTCCCATAGAGGACTATAACATGCAGTACATTTATTCATTACACTGATCCCTGCCATTGCAATGCAATGGCAGGGATCAGTGTTATCGTCGGTTGACTGCTCAAGCCTGGATTTCAGGCTTGCAGCAATCAATCGACGATCGGACGCGCAGGAGGCAGGTAAGGCACCCTCATGTTACATTCTAGCTGATCGGGACATCGCGATTTTACCGCAATGGTCCCGATCAGCACGATAGAGCTGCCAGGAAGCTTTTACTTTCACTTTAGACGTGGCGATCAACTTTGATCGCCACATCTAAAGAGTTAATGCCAGACATCAGCCCAATCGGCGATGTCTGGCATTAGCCATGGGTCCCGGTTACTTATAGCAACCGGGACCCACCGGGTATGATGCGCGCTCACCTGCTGAGCGAGCGTCATACCTCGGGAGCCGCTTATGGACGTTTATAAACATCCATATGCGGCAAGGGGTTAATATAGGGACAATGAGGGAGATTTATCAAAACCTGTCTAGAGGAAACGTTGCTGAGTTGCCCATAGCAACCAATCAGATCGCTTCTTTCATTTTTGAAAAGGCCTCTGAAAACTTGAATGAAGCAATCTGATTGGTTGCTATAGACAACTCAGTAACTTTTCCTCTGGACAGGTTTTGATAAAAGTATATTTTTTATTTATCAAAAAACATTTGTATGTATAACACTGACTGTTCGTCTGTGAAATCCATCCTACGGCTGGACCTCACAGGCTTCCATACTTGGCAGACAGGAAGCCATCAGCTGGCTTCCTATTTTCATGGCAACCATCAGGACCCCGCAATCACATCGCAGGGTTTCAAATGGGGGGGGGGGGGGGCAGGGGAGACAACGGCATCTATAGGGCTAATACATCTGAGAGTGGCGCGATCTTGGTCTTAGCAGTTGTAGCAGGATGCCAGCTGTGTTTAACAGTTGGGTCCCGCCACCGATCTCCTGCACCGCATCCCAGAGTGCAGTAAAAATGCAGGTCATTTGCATACATCCAGTTGCGCAAACATGTTAGCTTCAAGAACCAATGCACACGTCCTATAGTGGGAAGGGATTAAAGGGAACCTGTTATGACAAAAAAAGTAGTCCATTCTGCAAGGATCATATTATTGAGCAGGAGGTGCTGAGCAGGTTGATATACAGTTTTGTTGGAACAGAGCTGTCAGTAATGGAGAAGATTCTCCCACATGACTCCTTATCCAAGAATGAGCAGAGATTTACATGAATATTAAATATTTTGTATCACATTTTAGATTGTGACTGGCTATCATAAGAAATAGTGTCCCATACAATGGGAACCTGTTACACTGAAAATCCAGTCCAATCTGCAGGCATCAGGTTATAGAGCAGGAGGAGCTGAGCAGATGATATATACAATACAGTACAATCTGAAGGTATCATGTTATAGAGCAGGAGAAGCTGAGTAGATGATATATACAATACAGTACAATCTGCAGGTATCATGTTATAGAGCAGGAGGAGCTGAGCAGATGATATATACAATACAGTACAATCTGCAGACATCATATTATAGAGCAGGAGGAGCTGAGCAGATTATATTTACAATACAGTACAATCTGCAGGTATAATGTTATAGAGCAGGAGGAGCTGAGCAGATGATATATACAATACAGTACAATCTGCAGGTATCATTTTATAGAGCAGGAGGAGCTGAGCAGATGATATATACAATACAGTACAATCTGCAGGTATCATGTTATAGAGCAGGAGGAGCTGAGCAGATGATATATACAATACACAATACAATCTGCAGGTATCATGTTATAGAGCAGGAGGAGCTCAGCAGATGATATATACAATACACAATACAATCTGCAGGTATCATGTTATAGGTTATCCTGGTATGTTTTCAATAAAACTATTTATCATCTGCTCAGCTCCTCCTGCTCTATAACATGATACCTGCAGATTGGGCTATATTATGTTTATTATCTGCTCAGCTCCTCCTGCTCTATAACAGGATACCTGCAGATTGTACTGTATTGTATATATAATCTGCTCAGCTCCTCCTTCTCTATATTATAAGGCCTACAGATTGCACTGTTTGCATATATCACCTGCTTAGCTCCTCCTGCTCTATAACCCGTTACCTGCAGAGTGTACTGTATTGTATATATCATCTGCTCAGCTCCTCCTGCTCTACAACATGATACCTGCAGAGTGTACTGTATTGTATATATCATCTGCTCAGCTCCTCCTGCTCTATAACATTATGTGATGCCTGCAGATTGTACTGTATTGTATATATCATCTGCTCAGCTCCTCCTGCTCTATAACATGATACCTGCAGATTGTACTGTATTGTATATATCATCTGCTCAGCTCCTCCTGATCTATAACATGACACCTGCAGATTGTACTGTATTGTATATATCATCTTCTCAGCTCATTCTGCTCTATAACATGATCACTGCAGATTGTACTGTATTGTATATATCATCTGTTCATCTCCTGCTCTTTAACCTGATACCTGCAGATTGCACTGTATTGTAAATATCATCTGCTCGGCTCCTCATGCTCTATAATCTGATACCTGCAGACTGTACTGTATTGTATATATCATCTGCTCAGCTCCTCCTGCTCTATAACCTGTTACCTGCAGATTGTACTGTATTGTATATATAATCTGCTCAGCTCCTCCTGCTCTATAACATGATCCCTGCAGATTGTACTGTATTGTATATATCATCTGCTCAGCTCCTCCTGCTCTATAATATGATACCTGAAAATTGGACTGGATTTTCAATGTGACAGCTTCCTGTTATATGGGACACCATTTCTTATGATAGTCAGTAAGTCACAATCTAAAACGTGATACAAAATATTTAATTTGTACAGTAGAAAAAAAAATCTAAAACAGATTATGAACAGCAGGTTCTTGGCTGAAGTCCTGGAATAGAGGCCGTTGTCATCAGACCCTGACCAAAATCATTTTAAGAAGAATTTGGAATTCTTAGAAAAACAATCTGAAGGAAACATATTGGTTTGCCTCATATAGAGTTCTGTATGAGTCACAACCTCCTCAAAATTCCTCTACCCCCATGATATATGACTGACTGCTGAACACTCGCCACCACAGCGCTACCATGTCTATAATGTCCTATTTTCAGCTTGCCGTCAGTCTGAAATCACAGGGAACCTGAACTTTTATTTAACCACTTGAAGCGGGAGGGGAACGTTCCCAACTACTGTTTATAGAAAACCAGTTATTGTTGTAAAATGTCCAACGTTGCGGTCTCTTTCATACAGTAGTAATCTGTCATTTCCCAAAAAAACATTGCACAGAAATAGAGGTGAAGAACGACTGAACATTGCATTCTACCTTGTTTAAATACAATTTTTTACTCACTCTCTGTAATATTTTTTTTTTTTTTATAATATTTTTTTTCTGCATATTTTGGCTTTATAACAGGAATTTTGACATAAGAAAATAAGCCAGTGAACATCTCAATGACTTTCATACAAGAGAGTTTTGTGAGCATGCTTTGTGCAAAGCTTACTGTGCTGAGAGGGGAGGTGAAGCAGTATCCATTACCCATTGTCAATGGTAGATCATGTGTTATCTGCTTTCCACTTTATAAGCTAAGTGCTACTTTTGTAATCCTTCCCTCCACATATAATAAAAAGTGTAATTGGTTTACATTAAAGAGAGTATCGTGGGCATGCTATGTGCAGAGATTACATTGCCGAGAAGAGAAGAAAGAGGAACAGTATTTTTAACCTATTGTCAATGGTGTGATCCTGTATTATCTGTTTTCCACTTTTTAATCAACTTAGTTTATAATCCTGCCATCTGAATATAACTAGATGTCTCATTGACTTACATATACGTGAGTGTTGTGGGCACGCTCTGTACAGTGGTTACTGTGCTGAGAGGGGAGAAGAAAGGAGGAGCAGTGTTCATCACCTATATTTAGTGGTGTGAACCTGTGTTGTTTGCTTTTAACTTTATAATGAAGTGCTACTTTTATAACCCTGCCCTCTAAATATAACAAACCTTAATAGCTTACATATAAGAGAGTATTATGCATGCTTTGTGCATAGGTAACAGTGTAGAGAAGGGCGGAGAAAAGGGGAGCCGTATTTGTCACCTATTGTCAATGGTGTAATCCTGTGTTACCTGATTTCAACTTTATATGGTAGGTGCTACTTTAATAATCTTCCCTCTGGATATAACACGATGTTTCATTGGTTCACATACAAGAAAGTATTGGGAGCATGCTCTGTGCAGAAATTACAGCTCAGAAAAGTTAGAAAATAGAAGGAACAGTTTTCATCACCTATTCCTGTGTTATCTGCTTTTAACTTTACAATTTAGGTGCTACCTTGGTAACCCTGCCCTCTAACTAAAACAACATTTCTCTTTGACTTACTGTGGTAGCTTGGGGGGTGTAGGGTATATGGGAGTGTAGCTGTGCGGTTACTAAGGGTGCTAACTTAATCCTTTCTATTTGTGATGCCAGGGTGAGGGCTATTCTCTGTATGCTTGTCCTACCACCCTTCCCAAAAGCGATAGGGAGATAGGAAATAATTGATTGTCCACAACCGGAGATTTGCAGAAACTTGTCAGAACTTTTACTGAAGATTTTAGGCAATAATGAACAGGAACAGTCCATATAACAGAATCTATTAGAGCTTGAGAAGTGGTTGGGACCTCATGAGTCTATTGAGCTTAAGAAGATAATTGTTGCGGTGATCCACTGGATTTAGGGGTTTAGATTCGGTCTCGTAATCACGCTAGCTTTAGCGGGGATTGATCGGTTTGATCGGTTTAGTTTCAGGCTGAGGCCGGCGGGCTTCTGGCCTAGCTTGTCTTTGAAAGTTGCGCAGATCCGTCCTGCTAGTCCGGCATCCACGAGAGCAGAAACCCAAGAGAGCGATAATTGGCTACAGCTCCCTTATATGGGCAGGGGCTGGACTAGAGCTAATTGGTCCAATACCTGTGTTATTCACCTTCACATAGAATTATGGGTAGTATGTGACCCAAGGACCTCCAAAGGTCCTCTAACATACCATAGAGGAATTAACATAGTCACATGACCGAAGGTCCTGCGACGTCAACAAGTTAAGTATACTATACATTATTTGAAATATACGCATTATTATTAAATATGTACATATAAGCATCACAGAATTAGAATAGAGGAGAGGTGACTAGGCGCTGTCCCACCTGAGGGACCCTACCTGAGCGTAGTTACTCTGACTTTGGGGACCACCATACAAGGTACGGTATGCAATATGGTACCGGGACACCACAAACCCCCTTACTTAAAATAAATCGGCCTCGACGTCTGTCCCCTAAGACAGAAGGACGAAGTGAAGGTTGATTTATAACAGTCCTGGGCATAACTTTTCAAATGTCCATTAATCAGGCTGTATAAACACTATAAAGCTATTTAACTTTTTTGATGTACATATGCATGGGTAAACTCATGAACAGGATTACTTGGTTTATGAATTTAGTAACAGGATGATATTATTATACATGAGATACATCCTACTTAACATTTTTAAATCTCACTAGACATTTTTGAATCTCACTAGACATTTTTGAATTTCACTAGACATTTTTGAATCTCACTAGACATTTTTGCCACACTAGTTACCTGTTTAGTACACTGAGGGTTTTACTAGCTTGCCTGAGGCTATCTGCCATTAAACTGGCTACTAGGGTCCATTGGCTACACGCTCTTATGCCTGGAACACAACAGATAAACCTTACCTAGGTTACCTTTGGACTACGTGCATTATGTTTAGCTTGCAAGAGCACCTACTGGCCGGGCAGGGCATCTCGCACACGTAGGAGAAAGAAGAGAACAGTTAGTGTACATAACAGTGTCAGGAATTGGAAAATGACATAGGCTACAAGTCCTAAAGCGTTTACTTGAGTGTGAGATATCTTTTTTGTTTGGTGTACTAGGTTTAAGCGAGGTAAGTACACTTAAGTGATTAGTTTGAGGTACTATGTGTACAATAATACGTGAGAGGTCAGTCTTGGTACCTTAAGGGTAGTTTCCCTTGTGTAGACCTTTGAGAAGGTGTTAGTGATGGGTGACAGAAATGTTACTCTCAGAGGAGCTGAGAGAGCCACCTACTAGCAACTACTAAAACACCTATTATTTAAAAAAAAAAATCTTTTTGTGTACACGTGCAATAAGCAGAATTTTTTTTCCGTGTACAGTAACCATTTACATTTAGTTACATTAGCATAAACATTTATTAGACACTCCAACAAGGTTCAGGTGCATTCACCTGATAAGTGCAATTTGAGCAAAAGAATATTTTGTTACTATTGAGGTATTTACACGTAAACAGACGTGCAAGGATCAGCAGTCCACCTGCACTAAGAGTCCGAGGTATTTACACATAAGCAGGCGTTCAAGGATCAGCAGTCCACCTGCACTAAGAGTCCACAGATCACGGCTATCACTGTTTAGCCGGGCACACACTTACGAATGTCCTATAGCTAAGAGTCTCTTGGTCTAAGGACCAGGCACAAAAGCTTAATGGTTACAGTTTCAACTGGAGCAGTCTTAGCATAGTCCTGCTAGGCACACTTCTTGAACATTGCAGCAAAGTCTGTGAAGACAAAAAAAACTTGAAGAAAAGATAAGTGTCACATCTTAGATGAAACTCTTGTGATGTCGTCCTGCTCCTCTTCTAGAGCCTCTACCCCTCTCAAGACCACCAGCAGGCAAAGAATTGATGTGGCTTTCCCATACCACATTAGTAAGAGTAGCGTGTGACACTGTAGTGTTAAGACAAATGGTTGGTGCTGGTTGTACCTGTATTGTTGGTACCTGGTGGGCAGGCCTAGGTACAATGGTTGGTGCCCACAGTTGGGGCCAAACCTCCTGGGTAGGAGTAGGCCTGGGCACTTTGCAGGAATTAGACGGAAGTGGCTGCTGCTGTAGTAATTCCTCCTCAGACTTGTAGGTGGAGTCATCAGGAGCGGGCCATTTCGGCCTCAGCTGGAAGGGTCCGCCTCACAATCAGTAGATGGAAAATACTTGAAAGGAAACTGGGTTGGTGCTGCTGGCTTGGTCACTGCGGCCGCCCACTCTCCTCGCAGACCCTGGACGGGTGTGTATTCCACTATCTCACCCATCTCCAGGGAATGGAATTTTTTGTTGATGTATGGCCTCTGTAAAGCTTGCCGGTTTATGAGGATGGTATAGCCGGTGTGGCAATCAATGAAGGTGCCGTAACCTTTGACCTTGTCGAACTTGGCCACTGTTGCCCTGCGACGTTCCAAGGGCTTCTCCCCTTCTTGGGGATTATCCCACATGCGGATGAAGAGTGGCTCCATTTCTTTGATGTTTTCTTGATAGCAGATCCTCTCCTCATGAGGCATGTTACGCCTAGCGCTCCGGGCCCCCGCTCCTCCCCGGAGCGCTCACGGCGTCTTTCTCCCTGCAGCTCCCCAGTCAGTCCCGCTGACCGGGAGCGCTGCTCTGTCATGGCCGTTGGGGATGCGATTCGCACAGCGGGACGCGCCCGCTCGCGAATCGCATCCCAGGTCACTTACCCGTTCCCGTCCCCTGCTGTCATGTGCTGGCGCGCGCGGCTCCGCTCTCTAGGGCGCGCGCGTGCCAGCTCCCTGAGACTTAAAGGGCCAGTGCACCAATGATTGGTGCCTGGCCCAATTAGCTTAATTGGCTCCCACCTGCTCCCTGGCTATATCTGGTCTCCTCCCTTGCACTCCCTTGCCGGATCTTGTTGCCCTTGTGCCTAGTGAAAGCGTTTTGTGTGTTTAAAGCCTGTGTACCAGAACTTCTGCTATCTCCCCTGACTACGAACCTTGCCGCCTGCCCCCGACCTTCTGCTACGTCCGACTTTGCTTCTGCCTACTCCCTTGTACCTCGCCTATCTTCAGCAGTCAGAGAGGTGAGCCGTTGCTAGTGGATACGACCTGGTCACTACCGCCGCAGCAAGACCATCCCGCTTTGCGGCGGGCTCTGGTGAAAACCTGTAGTGGCTTAGAACCGGTCCACTAGCGCGGTCCTCGCCATCCCTCTCTGGCACAGAGGATCCACTACCTGCCAGCCGGCATCGTGACAGTAGATCCGGCCATGGATCCCGCTGAAGTTCCTCTGCCAGCTGTCGCTGACCTCCCTACGCTGGTCGCCCAGCAAGCTCGTCAGATCGCCCAACAAGATCACCAGCTGTCGTACTTGACCACCATGACACAGCAACTCCAGTCACAACTACAGCAAGTACAGTCACAGCTACAGCAGCAACAACCATCTCCTCCGCCAGCTCCTGCACCCCTTCCGCAGCGAGTGGCCACTCCTAGCCTCCGCCTGTCCTTGCCGGACAAATTTAATGGGGACTCTAAGTTTTGCCGTGGCTTTCTTTCGCAATGTTCCTTGCACTTGGAGATGATGTCGGACCAGTTTCCCACTGAAAGGTCTAAGGTGGCTTTCGTAGTCAGCCTTCTGTCTGGAAAAGCCCTGTCATGGGCCACACCGCTCTGGGACCGCAATGACCCCGTCACTGCCTCTGTACACTCCTTCTTCTCGGAAATCCGAAGTGTCTTTGAGGAACCTGCCCGAGCCTCTTCTGCTGAGACTGCCCTGCTGAACCTGGTCCAGGGTAATTCTTCCGTTGGCGAGTACGCCATACAATTCCGTACTCTTGCTTCTGAACTATCCTGGAATAATGAGGCCCTCTGCGCGACCTTTAAAAAAGGCCTATCCAGCAACATTAAAGATGTTCTGGCCGCACGAGAGACTCCTGCTAACCTGCATGAACTCATTCATCTAGCCACTCGCATTGACATGCGTTTTTCTGAGAGGCATCAAGAGCTCCGCCAGGAAAAAGACTTAGATCTCTGGACACCTCTCCCACAGTCTCCACTGCAATCTGCGCCTAGGCCTCCCGCCGAGGAGGCCATGCAAGTGGATCGGTCTCGCCTGACCCTGGAAGAGAGGAATCGCCGTAAGGAAGAGAATCTTTGTCTGTACTGTGCCAGTACTGAAAATTTTTTGGTGGATTGCCCAATCCGTCCTCCACGTCTGGGAAACGCACGCTCGCACCCAGCTCTCGTGGGTGTGGCGTCTCTTGATGCTAAGTCGGCTTCTCCACGTCTCACGGTGCCTGTTCGGATTTCTACTTCAGCCAGCTCTCCCCTCTCAGCCGTGGCCTGCCTGGACTCTGGAGCTTCTGGGAATTTTATTCGGGAGTCCTTAGTAAATAAATTCCGCATTCCGGTGACCCGTCTTGTCAAGCCACTCCACATTTCCGCGGTCAACGGAGCCAGGTTGGATTGCACCGTGCGTTACCGCACGGAGCCCCTCCTAATGTGCATCGGACCTCATCACGAGGAAATTGTATTTTTTGTCCTTCCTAATTGCACTTCTGAAGTTCTCCTTGGACTACCCTGGCTTCAACACCATTCCCCAACCCTGGATTGGTCCACTGGGAAGATCAAGAGTTGGGGTCCCTCTTGTTCCAAGGACTGCCTTCAACCGGTTCCCAGTACTCCCTGCCGTGACCCTGTGGTTCCTCCTGTATCCGGTCCCCCTAAGGTCATTAAGGACTCTGCCTGCCACAGGAAATGCCTCTCCCCCCCTCCCAGTCCCATCAGGCAAGCCTCTGTGTCCCCTCATGGCCCTCGTCCTGGTGTCACACTGCCCCGTGCCAGGTCTCGCCCTCTGCCCTCTCTCCCCATTCCTACTCCTGCTGTTCTGCCTGCCGTTGAGGAATCCCTCCATCCTTTCCCGGTGTCCTCATCCCATGGGAGGCAGTTACCGGACAAAGAGAAGGGGAGACCTAAGGGGGGGGGTACTGTTACGCCTAGCGCTCCGGGCCCCCGCTCCTCCCCAGAGCGCTCACGGCGTCTTTCTCCCTGCAGCTCCCCGGTCAGTCCCGCTGACCGGGAGCGCTGCTCTGTCATGGCCGTTGGGGATGCGATTCGCACAGCGGGACGCGCCCGCTCGCGAATCGCATCCCAGGTCACTTACCCGTTCCCGTCCCCTGCTGTCATGTGCTGGCGCGCACGGCTCCGCTCTCTAGGGCGCGCGCGCGCCAGCTCCCTGAGACTTAAAGGGCCAGTGCACCAATGATTGGTGCCTGGCCCAATTAGCTTAATTGGCTCCCACCTGCTCCCTGGCTATATCTGGTCTCCTCCCTTGCACTCCCTTGCCGGATCTTGTTGCCCTTGTGCCTAGTGAAAGCGTTTTGTGTGTTTAAAGCCTGTGTACCAGAACTTCTGCTATCTCCCCTGACTACGAACCATGCCGCCTGCCCCCGACCTTCTGCTACGTCCGACTTTGCTTCTGCCTACTCCCTTGTACCTCGCCTATCTTCAGCAGTCAGAGAGGTGAGCCGTTGCTAGTGGATACGACCTGGTCACTACCGCCGCAGCAAGACCATCCCGCTTTGCGGCGGGCTCTGGTGAAAACCTGTAGTGGCTTAGAACCGGTCCACTAGCGCGGTCCTCGCCATCCCTCTCTGGCACAGAGGATCCACTACCTGCCAGCCGGCATCGTGACAAGGCAGATGAACATGCTTGGGGGCATAAAGTTCTCTGTGTCAGGCCTTTAACTTTTCCATTAAGTCGGCTATTTCGGCCTCCTGACGGGCCCTTTCCCTCTGTGCCATAGGGACCGGTGGAAGAGACTTCCTAGGCAGGGGTTGGAGAACATCATTAATGTACTGGATCAATTCAGGTTCATCCTCATAGATCCATTTAGGTAAGTTTGGTGAGCGCGGTCGTGCACTCGGCAAAGCAGACAGGGGTATTTCTGGCTCAGGGCTGGTGGAGGAAGAGAAGGCAGCTTCTGATGGTGTACTTACACAGTAGTATTAGAGCCTTCTTTACACCACACAAGCTGGAATCAGAGAGGAATGATCACTGTGATGTGTACTGTGAAAAAAAAACAAAAAAAACAATATTTGTAATTGTGAATATATAGTGCTATATTCGCGAATATTCGCGAATTCGCAAATATGCGATATTTGCTAATAAAATTTGCATTGCAAATATTCGCGAGCAACACTACTCTCCGCCATATCTGTACTCTCCGGCTCTTCCTTGTGCAGACTGAGGAGGTCGCTGTTCAGGGCTCCTTTTATAATGGGCTTCTCCAACATGGCTGCCGGCCGGAAGGAGGTCATCGGTGCAGCCCCGACTTCCTGTCCTCCCGGAAACAACAGCAGTGAATTTAAGTTCCCTTTTGGCTGCGACACATTTACTTGGTAGCCACGCCCATCGGCGGGTCGTGGCACAGCGCGGGCTTGCATCGCTGACCGGACCAGAGGATCGTAGCATACATTCACTTCTCACTTTACACATTTCCACAGAAAATACATTTTCGCCTCCCCCCTTACTTTCCGTGTGTGCTCTCTGCACGCGGCACCATACACAGAATTCCGTACACTTAGATGGTGCTTCGTAACACATTAATACAGTCTTTTACCTTGGGGGAGTACACTTTAATTGGTGGCAACAGCTGAAGGCACACACCCATATCCTGTTCGTGACGCCAAAAAGCTATGTGGTAGCTTGGGGGGTGTAGGGTATATGGGAGTGTAGCTGTGCGGTTACTAAGGGTGCTTGCTTAATCCTTTCTATTTGTGACGCCAGGGTGAGGGCTATTCTCTGTATGCTTGTCCTACCATCACCCTTCCCAAAAGCGATAGGGAGATAGGAAATAATTTTTTTAGGCAATAAGGAACAGGGACAGTCCATATAACAGAGTCTATTACAGCTTGACAAGTGGTTGGGACCTCGTCAGTCTATATAGCTTAAGAAGACAATGGTTGCGGTGATCTACTGGATTTAGGGGTTTAAATTCGGTCCAATAATCACCCTAGCTTTAGCGGGGATTGAGATTTTAACTCACGGTTTAGTTTAAGGCTGAGGCCGGCAGGCTTCTGGCCTAGCTTGTCTTTGAAAGTTGGGCAGATCCGTCTTGCTAGTCCGGCATCCACGAGAGCAGCAACCCAAGAGAGCGATCATTGGCTAGAGCTCCCTTATATGGGCAGGGCTAGACTAGAGCTAATTGGTCCAATACTTCTGTCAATCACCTTCACATAGAATTATGGGTAGCATGTGACCCAATGACCTCCAAAGGTCCTCTAACACACCATAAGGAATAAACATAGTCACATGACCCAAGGTCCTGCGACGCCAACAAGGTAAGTATACTATACATTATATGAAATATGCGCATTATTATTAAATATGTACATATAAACATCACAGAATTAGAATAGAGGAGAGGCGACTAGGGGCTGTCCCACCTGGGGGACCCTAACTGAGCGTAGTTACTCTGACTTTGTAATGTAGTGTCC
Source organism: Hyla sarda (assembly GCF_029499605.1). Taxonomy (NCBI): domain Eukaryota; kingdom Metazoa; phylum Chordata; class Amphibia; order Anura; family Hylidae; genus Hyla; species Hyla sarda. The sequence continues at coordinate 44,700,019 of NC_079191.1, forward strand.
CGGTACCGTATTGCATACCGTACCTTGTATGGTGGTCCCCAAACAAGAGCAAAGCCAGGTTATGTTACAGCACCCACAGGCCTGAGATCTCCTGAAGTAACAGAGTAGGTAAATTGTGGTATACTGTTCAATGCTTCAGCCCAAAGGGGCCAGGCAAGTGAAGACACTAATATGGTGGCCTTATTACTGAAACAATTTCTGTTAGTCCCCTCAGTTATAGCGGGACAGGGCTTGGAGCTGAGTGGATGTCAAGATAACAGCAATTCCTATGTAGCAATGCAGCTAATGGTCAGCAGTGGGCAAGTCTGTCAGTGGCTGAGACTGAGTCTCTAATGGTGGAGTTGCCCAGGCTGTAATTGTAGGGGGTTTGGGCTGTGTATGTAGCAGCCTTGGCAGAAAACCATGAGGTGCAGGAATTATAATCCTACTGCAAACAATACCCCCATGTGGCTGCTGAAGGTGAGATTTGAAGTCTGGAGCACACATGAGCTTACTGTGACAATGCTTTCTGGTTGCAAAACTGGGCATCACCTTTAGCAGTTGCCTTTCCGGGTACTAACTGTGCTTCCAAAGATTTAGATACTTCTAACAGAATGAAATGACTAGTAGGCAGTCACAAGAAAAAGAATACAAATATGTACAGATGCAGTGATGCAACCATAAGGTGGTGAGTGACAGTATAGCACTCCATGGGAAAAGAATAACACACTGCCAGGTGCTTGAAGGCAGCTACTTCCTTATCAATATCAGAAAGTAAAAAGAATAAGATTAGAGACTCACTATGACTGAGACTGGAGATGATGATGGAATGGTGAAGTACATGATAATGACAACAACCAGAAATGAAACAGTAGATTACAAAACAAAGACAAACACACCAGCCCGATTATTGGATGAATGAGCATTCCTCATTACCGATAATCGGCAAATTGTTTGTCGGCTCATCGTATTTTTGGTACGGCCAATAAAATTGATATTATCAACCGCACATCGCTCTGTGTGAACAGAAGTGATATGAGATCAATAATGATGAATTTCAAGGGCAGCACAATTGATTTACCCTCGTGGAGGCTCTGTAGACGAGCACCGATCACTGAGATTAGAGCTTTTTTACTAAAGCCCATTGACTCATGTAAAAGGGCCCTAACTCTTCCTAACCTGCTCTTGTCTTTTATAGCTCTGTATGTAGGCACCTAAGGACTGGGTGTTGGACCTCCACAATCAGATATTGATAGCTTATCTTGATCACAGGCCATCAAAAAAGTTATGTTTTTGGAGTATGGGAGAAGTGGGAAGAAACCATAGAATAACATCAACATGATGAGAACATACAAGCTCCATGCAGATGTGTCCTTGGTTGAATTGGACGTCAGCAACCCAGTGCATCTGGCCGGGAACCTATTCTGGGCCCAACCTCCCAGTGACCATATCACTTTTTAGGTGACAATTATATGATGCAATCCTTTGCTCCAGTACAATGATCAGGGATCCCATTGCTTATTACTCAAGTTGTAAAAAATCTAGTAATGATACAGAGAATATTACAACCTTTTCACGTTGGCAAGGTTGGCTCAACCCAAGTTGTTTAAATGGAAAGAGCGAATTCTAGTTACACCTATTATAATGACACTTAACTGTGCATTCTGCAGATTAATATAATGTACTTTGTGTATTTATTTCTGTAAGCCCATGGGACAGAATGATCCGACTTGTACTACTTTTAAATAGAAACATATTAAATTAGACAAAGTTGAATTTCCGGTCCCAGAACATGACTATTTATTGACATAATACTCCTGAACGCAGTTGTAGAGGGCTGAAGACACGAAGCTGGCATTATATTTCTGATGACGATCAGAGCCTCCACAACCGTACCCATTCTATAGCCAGTACTAACGTCAATAGGAAGGGACCTGTTGCTAAGGTAATATCCAGCAGATGAGCTTCTCTGAGTCATTGCCCATAAGTGCTAAACATGTATTTATAGCTGCCAGCTGTGCACAGCTAACAGGTCCCGGGAAATGTTCTGGTCACCTATGAAAAGACTCATCTCTTGTCAATAAATTGCACCAATCTAAATGGCTTGTTAGTTCACTTTGAAAAGCTAAGAAAAGTGTTAGGGTACGGTCACATGGAGCTGCAATTGGATGTGGTTCTAAATAATGTTGACATTTGGTTGACATCGTTTTTAACTTGAATATTGAAGGCAAAAGTAATCCACAGGCAGAGGCGTACCTAGTGCCCCTTGCGCCCCTGGCGAGGTGATGTATCAGCTCCCCACTTTCCATGCGTATCGACACCCTACCCCCCCTTCCCGTGCACTTAATTTAAGTGACTCACATTTGACATTTTCTCTAATCGGCCTGTCCTCTTCTACATCCGTCCTCCTTCTCTCCGACCGCCATGGCAACATCTTCCAGCCAAAACTTTATCTCTTCAGTATCTGCAGAACCAAAATGTTAGACTCCACATTTTTGCAGTACCCTCCCCACCTCTATACAATCTCCCTATCTGTAACACTCCCCCCCCCTCCAATTGCATTAAAGACCCTATTGGTGTCCTGCACAGTAAAAGTGTGTAAAATAGTAGGTCCCCCACAGTAAGTAGGTATATAGGCAGGTAGGTAAATACATCCTCAGTGTAGAGTCACACTGTGGATCTGCCGGTGACCTGCCCCATTGTATGCCTCAAGCTGTTATAACCCCCTGCCTCGCCCTGCACCCTAGCCGGCTTGCAGTGGTAATCCGCCGCTTTGAGCAGCCCCACAGGGGCCTGCGAGTCGCAGAATCCACTCGCAGTGTACTCAGACATCGCAGAACAGCTGTGATGTTTGAGTACACTGCATATGCCCACAGGGACTTGCAGGCCCCTGTATGGCTGCTCGGAGCGGTGGATTGCCGCTGCAAGCAGGCCAGGGGCAGGGCAAGGCAGGGGGCTTAACAGCTGGAGGCACACTATGGGTCAGGTCACCGGCAGATCCGCATTGTAAAATATGCTGTGGATCCGTTACGTGTGACCCTACCCTTAAATCACCCCACTCCCACAAGTAGGTAAATATGTAGGTAATTTGGCAGCCAGGAAGGTAGGTAGGTATGTAGGTAGGTAACTAGCTAGGTAGATTAGTAGGTAGACATCCAAGTAGCTAGGTAGATAAGTAGGTAGGTAGCCAGGTTCGAACATGGGTAGATGGGTAGCCAGGTTCGAACATGGGTAAGCGAATAGGTAGAAAAATAAGTAGGTAGGTATCCAGGTAGCTAGGTAGAGAGCTATGTGGGTACAGTTGTATGTAGCAAGCTGATTGGTGGGGATGTTACCACTGGACCCCTCACAAATCCAGGGTATTAAGGTTATTTTTCCCCTAATCAATAGTGCAGCAGTGCTCATGCATAGCCAGCACTCCATTTATTTTCTATGGGGCTTCTTAACATTGTTGAGAGATCAGACCCCCATCAATCAATAGGTGGATAGGGGTTAACATTTGATGTTCAGAATACCCCTTTAACAGCAGTGTAGTTTAGTGGGTAAAATGCTGATCATCTATAAAATTGGCACAGTTATCATCCACATGTGCCCACTGCCTGTGACTGTACCCCTATGATAACATGCTGCAAGGAACAGACGTTAGAACCAGTAAATTATATTGTTTTGTATTGTTGTCTTTATAAGCTTATTGGCTGCTTTAGTTTTGGAGGTTCTATTGTTCTCCATTTATTTTGAGATAAGTCCCATTAAGTGGGCATCCAAACACTAATGACTAGATCAGAGCATTTACTTTTATGTATTTTATAGCTGTGAATGGCGACCATCCAAGCTATCAGGGTTTTTTGCCCTTCTCTATATCAGTGGTCTCTAAACCGTGGCCCTCCAGCTGCTGCAAAACTACAGCCTGCAGCATGCACGGACAGCCGTTTGTTGTCCGGGCATGGTGGGAGTTGTAGTTTTACAACAGCTGGAGGATCACAGTTTGAAGACCACTTATCTAGATCAACACAATAACGTTATTATTTGCACCTAATGGATCCTTGTCTTTTTTCAACCTTATCAGCCATGTAATTGAATAACAGAAAGATACTTTATAGATTAATTCTATGGAATATTTTCACAATGGAATCTAAAATATCAGATACAAAATATCGACCATCTTGAATGGTTCTATTTTAACAGAAGGGTCCACTTACCATAAGCTATCATAACCTCATCTCAAGTTGTCCTGCAAATTAGGGACCCTAGTAATGAACTGCAAAGCTCTTAAAGGGGAACTCCAGTGGAAAACAATGTTTTCAAATCAATTGGTGCCAGAAAGTTAAACAGATTTGTAAATTACATAATGTAGAGATACATGAATGAATGTCCGGCACAGCACTGGCAAGCATAGGGTGTGCTCCGATGTAGCAGGATCCGTGCGCTGGAGTACAGTGAGACCACTGGTGGTGCTAATACGGGGTGCAGGTAAGAAAGGCACAAAGCGCTATGCATCAGAAGTATGAAGAAAACCGCACTCACCCGTAAGTTGTGCACCGTATCTTTATTCCGTGACGGCAATCGACATGAACACAAGACAGCAGACGATCGGCTGGAATGCCAGGGACACACACACGTGTAGTTACAGATGTTTCACAGGACTCAGCCCGCTTCGGCAGACTCTGCATTCTATGCAATAGACCAGTGTTTTCTAACCAGAGTGCTTCCAACTGTTGCAAAAATACAATTATTTGCCGAATAATCTCTCACCTAGCCAGCAGGTGCTCCACCCATTGAAGCTGGACTAGCCTGTCTTTGCACACCTGACTAGTGATGTCATGTCTTGGCTGCACTGCAAATTGGGAAAAGCCGAGACATGAGTAATTTTGTATGCTGTTAAAAATAAATTTTGGGGCTAAAATTACAGAAGAATTGCGAGACCTTACTATAGAGCCCCTGTAGCATAGTTAAATAAATAGAAAAAACTGAATACCCCTTTAAGAACAGAAGCCAGAACAGAGCAGGATATGTCCAGTAACAGGCCAAATGATCAAAACTAGGAGAGCAATAGCAAATTCAAAGCAGAAATAAAGACTAAGTCAAAGACAGGCAAAAATTTAACCGGGAGATGTGTCAGGTTTAAAAAATGGCAGACACAGGCAGGGTCAAAATGCAGGCAGTGGTAAGGGCCCAGGAACGCAGGGAACACAGTCAACGCTGGTGACCTTATTTAATCAATGGTTAGGAGACGTCTCTGTCAAATACAATGTATGGGATGCTGGCACTAGACCTACAGTGTTCAGTCCAGCATCCCTGCCTCTTGATTGGCAGCTCTACAGCATCAGTGCCATGTGAGACCAGGCAGGGCACTGGAGCAGGAAAAGGTAAGTTCTTGACACAGCAAGTGTTTAACTTGCCAGCTATGCCACCCCAGGGGAAATTAAAGGGGTATTCCAGGCCAAAACTTTTTTTTTATATATAAACTGGCTCCGGAAAGTTAAACAGATTTGTACATTACTTTTATTAAAAAATCTTAATCCTTCCAATAGTTATTAGCTTCTGAAGTTGAGTTGTTTTCTGTCTAACTGCTTTCTGATGACTCACGTCCCGGGGATATTCTATGGGGATATTCTCCCAGCATGCACAGCTCCTGGGACGTGACATCATCATTGAGCAGTTAGACAGAAAACTTCAGAAGCTAATAACTATTGGAAGGATTAAGATTTTTTAATAGAAGTAATTTACAAATCTGTTTAACTTTCCGGAGCCAGTTGATATCTATAAAAAAAGGTTTTGCCTGGAATACCCCTTTAAGCAGAACAAATTTCTCATTGATATTACTGAGGAATTGCCATGTTATAAAGCATTGGTAAAATGCTTGTGTCCCACCTTCCCTGTTTTTCCCTATGAAGTTGCACCCTGGTCACCCGCTCTACAGAGAACTGCAGCTCAGGCCCTTTCTTGTGAATGAACCCAGTGCAAGGAACACTAAGAAGGGGGACAAAGCTCTACACCAGTACTGCGGCCACTTTATTCCCAGCATTGGTGATCCCAAGAGGTTAGAGGGGTACAACGCCAATAGGGGTACTCCGCCTCCAAAGGATAGGAGAACAGATGTCTGATCGCAGCTGGGTCCCTGCGATCTCAGTGCAGGGACTTTCATTTAGAACTCTGGGTGCGGGTGGCCGCCACGCCCCCTCCCATAGACTTGCATTGATGGGGCGAGGACATGTTCGTGACGTCATGACCCCCGCCGCCAACTCCAAGCGTTCGGAACAAAATGTTCCGAACTCTGGGGAAGTGGAGTACCCCTTTAAAACCCTACTAATCATAAAGCATGTCCTAGCTATATACCATCACTTTATAAGATGGCAATGCCCTATTAATGTGCTGTCCGTATCCTGCATGGAAGTGTCCAGTTCTCCAAAGTAACAGACGGTGTGCTTTTTACTCTAGCTGCACTTGATGGGTCTGAAATGGGGACTATGACCAAGAGGCCCCACCTATTCGGACAACTGATATGCCCCATTCTGGCTGAGAAGTGGACATATATAATGGTCACTTCATGTGCATACTATATACATAATGTGCTGACTTGGCTTACTTGACTGTCTACCCTCCTTCCATCCAGTGGCCAAGATACAAGGATTAGGTATTATGCTCATGGGATTGGTGGGGGCCTAGAGCTCAAGTCTCTTTGATTATGAGTCTATTGCGTATCTAGTTCATATGCCATAAAAGTTTATGGTTGGAGACCGAAAATGTGCGGCAAATATTTAGCAGTGAATATTTTTCTATAAGGTACTGTGCCATCTTGCATTTTAATACATTAGTGATTCGGAGTAGACCTCCTCTAGAGAATGAATCATGGCGCTGAGTGGGATTTTTAGTTGTGCGATATTGATTGTTCTCTGCTAAGGTTTACATGTGTTAAAATGTTCTCTGCTAAAGCATTTACCTCATGGGTTGAAGCTTGTAAGCCTTGATGCAAAATCTGTACAAGACCCCTCCCCCCCACCGCCAAAGTTCTGTTGTACACAATGATTTCATCCCACGTGGGATCTATAAACGTTCTCTAAGTGAAGTATAGTATACATTTAAGTACTTCGATCTTCCCAGTGGGTCTGTGTTAGAAGGTGACACCCGATAGTCCTAATGAATATGTCTCCTCTAAACAAAAATATCATGGCCTTTAAAGCCTGGTGGGTTCCTGACTAAGGGGAGCAATTGGACTTGGTGGAGCATGGAAAGTGACTATTGGGGAAATTAAGCAAAATGGGTTCTGATTATTATGTTAACCTATTTAACCCCTTAAGGACACAGCTCATTTTCATGTTAAAGGGGTACTCCACCCCTAGACATCTTATCCCCTATCCAACGGATAGGGGATAAGATGTCAGATCACGGCGGTCTTGCTGCTGGGGACCCCCAGGATCGCCGCTGCGGCACCACGCTATCATTACTGCACAGAGCGAGTTCACTCTGCACGTAATGACGGGCGATACAGGGGACGGAGCAGTGACGACCACCACGCCCCCTCCCATAGACTTTTATTGAGACGTGACGTAACGATGCTCCGGCCCCTGTATCGCCGTCATTACGCACTGAGCGAACTCGCTCTGTGCAGTAATGATAGTGTGGTGCCGCAGCAGCGATCCAGAGGGTCCCCAGCAGCGGCACCGCAGTGATCTGACATCTTATCCCCTATCCTTTGGATAGGGGACAAGATGTCTAGGGGCGGAGTACCCCTTTAAGGTCACTTTAAGCATTAATAACTCTGGGATGCTTTAACCTTTCATCCTGACTCCGAGATTGTTTTTTCGTGACATATTCTACTTTAACAAAGTGGTAAATTTTTGTCGTTACTTGCATCCTTTCTTGGTGAAAAATCCCAAAATATCATGAAAATTTAGAAAATGTTGCATTTTTCGAACTTTGAAGCTCTCTGCTTGTAAGAAAAATGGATATTCCAAATAAATTATATATTGATTCACAAATACAATGGGGGAGATTTATCAAAGGATTTAGACTGTTTTTTCCTGTCTAAATTTGTCGCACAGAAAGTCGCAGTCTAAATATGGTCGACTTTTTTGAGACTTTTGCTCTAGAGGATTTTTAGAACATGATGCATTCTAGTCTATTTTAGACGGAAATGCATTGGAAAATGCATTGGTGCTGAATTTATCAAAAGCGACTTTTCAGCGACAAGTCGCATCGGCTGAAAGTACGCCGAAATGTTAGACCATGTTGGAGCAGGTTTAAATACAGTCTAAAGCATAGATCTGTGCACAGAATTTATCAAGAGCCGTGCGCCTTTTGATAAATTAGGTGCACAATAGACCAGCCTAACCCTCTGTAGTTTGGTCTATATTGATGGGGGACATAAACAGCTTTGATAAATATCCCCCAATATGTCTACTTTATGTTGACATAATAAAGTTGACATTTTTTTTTACTTTTTGAAGACATTAGAGGGCTTCAAAGTATAGCAGCAATTTAAAAAATGTGCACGTAAATTTCAAAATCTGAATTTTTCAGGGACCAGTTAAGTTTGAAGTGGATTTGAGGGGCCTTTCTATGAGAAATACCCCATAAATGTCCCCATTATAGAAACTACACACCTCAAAGTATTCGAAATGACATTCAGAAAGTTTGTTAAACCCTAGGTGTTTCACAAGAATAGCAGCAAAGTGGAGGAGAAAAATCTAAATCTGCATTTTTTACACTAACATGTCCTTTTTGCCCCATTTTTTTTTCATTTTTAAAAGTGGTATAAGGAGAAAAAGCCCCCCAAAATTTGTAGCCCAATTTCTCTCGAGTATGGAAATACCTCATATGTTGACATAAAGTGCTCTGTGGGCTCACAACATGGCTCAAGAGGGAAAGAGCAACTGTGGGATTTTTTTAAAATTGCGGTAATGGTTTTTGGTGCCAGAACAGCATAAAAAAACACATGGCATGCTCTTTTGGAAACTACACCCCCAAAGGAATGTAACAAGGGGTATATTGAGCCTTAACACCTCACAGGTGTTTGACGACTTTGCGTTGAAGTTGGACGTGAAAATGGAAAATGATGGTGTTACCCCCCAATTTTTTTTTTCACAAGGGGTAATAGGAGAAATGGACCCCAAAATTTGAAGCCCAATTTCTCCTGATTAAAAATAAACGCCCCATATGTGGACATTAAGTGCTCTGCTGGCGCACTTCAGGTCTCAGAACAGAAGGAGCGCTATTGGACTTTTGGAAAGAGAATTTTGCTGAAATTGAAGTCGGGGGGCCATGTGCATTTTCAAACCTCCCATGATGCCAGAACAGCAGAAACCCCCCACATGTGACACTATTTTGGAAACTAGACTCCTCCAGGAACGTAACATGCGTCACAGTGAGTACCTACACCTCACAGGTTTTTTGAACAGTGAGCCGTAAATGTGAAAAATTAGATTTTTAACACTAAAATTATGGTGTTAATCCAAATTTTTCATTTTCACATGGTGTAATAGGAGAAAATGGACCCCAAAATTTGAAGCCCAATTTCTCCTGATTAAAAAAATGCCCCATATGTGGACGTTAAGTGCTCTGCTGGTGCACTACAGGTCTCAGAACAGATGGAGCACCATTTGACTTTTGGAAAGAGAATTTTGCTGGAATTGAAGTCGGGGCCATGTGAATTTACAAACCTCCCATGGAGCCAGAACAGCAGAAACTCCCACATGTGACACCATTTTGGAAACTAGACCCCTTCAGGAACATAACAAGGGTTACAGTGAGTAATTACACCTCACAGATTTTTTGAACAGTGGGCCGTAATAGTGAAAAATTGGATTTTTCAGACTATATTGATAATGTTACCCCAAATGTTTCATTTTCACATGGGGTAATAGGACAAAAGGTCCCCAAAATTTGTAGTGCAATTTCGCCTGAGAAAGAAAATACACTATATGTGGATGTAAAGTGCTCTGTGGGCGCACTGCAATGCTCAGAATAGAAGGAGTGCCATTGGGCTTTTGGACTGAAAAGTTTGTTGGAATTAAAGTCGGGGGCCATGTGCATTTACAAAGCCCCCATTGTGCAAGAAGAGCAGTAACCCCCCACATGTGACACCATATTAGAAACTACACCCTCAAGGAAGGTAACAAGGGGTATAGTGAGTACTTACACCTCACATGTTTTTTGAACAGTGGGCCGTAAAAGTGAAAGAATTGATTTTTAACACTGAATTGCAGGTATTAACAAAAAAATGTTTCGTTATACAAGTAGTAAGAGAAAACAAGCTCCACAAATTTCTCTAGAATAAGGAAATACCCCATATAAGGCGGTAAAGCACTATGCGGGTGAAAAACAAGGCTTAGGAGTGAGACAGCACCGAGATTTGAGGCCTAAAGTGGTGCTTTGCACTGCAATGGTTGAGGTTCTGACATAAAATCCCCCCATAAAAAACCCAGCAAGTGACCACAATTTTGAAACTACACCCATCAAGGAAGGTAACAAGGGGTACAGTGAGTACTTACATGAGACTTACACCTCACAGTTTTTTTTTTAAAGTGGGCCATAAATTGAAAAGTTAAATTTTTTTTCACTAAAATGCTGGGGTTAACCAAGTTTTTACATTTTCACAAGGGGTAATGGGAGAAATTGGGTAACATATTTTGGAGGGCTTTTTCCCCTGACTATGAAAATACATTCACATATGGGGTAACGTGCTGGACGGGCGCACAACAAGCCTCAGAAGTCATAGAGGTCTGTTTGCATTTGAGGCCTATGACATATCAGTAGCTGACGGTTAAATACATTCAGAGGAAAATACAAAAATGAAACACCCACATGTGACCCCATTACAGAAAGTACCCACCCTGAGGAATGGGCATAGGGGTAAAGAGGACATTTTGAATGCACAGGTGTTTCCTAAATTTTTTTTCCAGGAATGGATGAAGGGTAGCTTTTGAAAATTGCAATTTTCAACCTATACTCTGCTTCATTTTTCTGGGAACAACTAACACGTGACTCCGAATTGTCGCCTGGAAATACGATAGAGCTCAGCGAGAACTCTTCGCATTTGAGGCGGATGTTTCTTACGGACCTAACAGTTACATACATTTGGAGGAAAATACAAGAAAGGAGCACCCACATGTGAGCCTATTACAAACAGTACACCCCCTAGGGAAGGTGTATAGGGGTAAAGTGGAGATTTGGAACAGACGGGTGTTCCCTTCATTTATTTTCCAGGAATGGATGAAGCATACTATGGAGGGGGGGGGATTAAAATTGCAATTTTAATACTGATATGCAAATTCCCAGAATAATGACCCAGGGTATAACCGAAAGTAAAAATGATGGCCGCCCCAAACCCTATGCTCTTAATCATCATTCTGGGAAGGGGATGTGTGGGGTCGTCCCTATTCTGTTACCTCAAATGCGCACCCAGCTCAGGTGGGGAGAGAGCGCTGTGCATTTGAGGTAAATGCAAACCCCCAATGCTGTTGATTCTGTGTCCCATGACCCATTTTTTTCTGGGGAGCGGAGGGGGGGAAATATATTGAGGTATTGGCAAAGAGTTTTTTTTTTTTTTTTTTTTTTTTTTTAGGGGGCGGGTGTTTTGGTTTTAAATTTGGAAGACAATGTACTCTGGACTGGTACATTGAAGTCGAATTCTGGGGAATGAAAATCAGGTGAAAGGATAAAAAAATTAGAACTCCATGGAGGTGTGATACTCCCTGAAGCAGTTTTTAATGCAGAGGCACGGATGATCGGGGCAAGTGTCACATTAAGTGGTGGTGTCCTTCCGAATCCCCCTCTTGTGACACACTCTGCATTTTTTCTGGGATTGTCCCTTCTTTCCAGTGTGGGGGACCTCACCTGGAAAGTGTTGGCCGGGGACGATGCGGGGGCCCACAGTTCCAGATGTGCTCTCACCCGCTCTTTGGCGGTCACCAAAGATGAGGGCCTTTAGAACTTCCTCTTGAACCTGCAGGAATGTCCCTGTGTTGCCAGCGTACTGGGACAGTACAAAAGAGTTGTACATGGCAAACTGTACCATGTAGACCGAAACTTTTTTGTACAATACCTGTGTTTTCCACATGACATTTTATTACTTGAGGACTTGATCAGAAATATCAGCTCCCCCATATACCGATTGTAGTCCAGAATACAATCGGGCTTGAGGACCGGTCCCACGGTACCTCGCAAAGGGACAGGGGTGCTGCCGTTCCCATGAATTGTGGTGAGCATAAGGACATCCCTCTTGTCCTTATACCTGACCAGAAACAGGTTTTCATGGGTAAGGGCATGGGACTCACCCCAGGGGATAGGAATTTGGAGGGAATAGGAAGGAAGGCCTCTTTGATTCTTCCAGACTGTCCCACAAGCAAGCGTGAATCTGGCGGCGAGGGATGTGAAGAGAGGGATACTAGTATAAAAGTTATCCACATAAAGGTGGTAACCTTTATCTAGCAATGGGTGCAAAAGGCCACAAATGATTTTCCCGCTTACACCCAGAGTGGGAATACATTCTGGGCATTCAATACGGGAATCTCGTCCCTCATACACCATAAATTTGCAAGTGTACCCTGAGGTACTCTCGCAGAGTTTATACATCTTCACGCCATACCGCGCTCTCTTGGTAGGGAAGCTGAGTCTCCCCTTAAAGCTGATGAGAGACTCATCAATAGTGACCTCCCTTCCCGGGACATAGGCCTCCTAAAATTTGGCCCCGAAGTGATTGATGACATGCCGCATTATCAGCATAATGCAAACATTTCCGAATGGCCTTGAACCGTGGATGTGCCATGGCCATATTGTAGAGCGTGGTCTGGTAAAGGACGTCCCCACTCCAATATTGCCTGACACTGGGTTTTTTGACCAGGCCCATATGCAGCATGAGGCCCCAAAATGTCCTCAATTCTGCTGCATCGACTGGGAAACAGCCAATTTGGCCTAGCCAAAAGTGAGCCCGGGTTTGCGGCAATGAACTGTTGGGCATACAGGTTCGTCTGGTCAACCATCAGATTGACAAAGTCGCCACTGAAAAAAAAAATGAAATAGTCCATTTCAGTGAACCTGAAGATGTCAATCTTGATTCCTGAGTCGCCATCAAACTCAGGAATCACGGGCTCGTCCAGACAAGTTCTCCGGTACGGGGCACCAGTAAACTTGGCTGGGGGCTTGACTAGTATGAGCGCCAGGGGGACTCATACTAGCATGGGGCACAGGGTCAGGAGCAGAGGAGGTTTGCGGTCCCACATGGCAGCGACTCCGCTGCCTTGGTGGCTTATCATCAAAAGTAGATGATGAGGAGGATGAGGAAATAAGGAAGGTGGGGTCTTCCTCGTCCTCTGAGGCGCTTTCAGTGTCGGAGGCAAGTATGGCATATGCCTCCTCCACTGAAAACGCCCCGCGGGCCATTTCCCTACTCTAATGGGGGAGTGAAGTGTATATATGTGGGGGGAAAAACTATATTTGTGTATGTGCTGTGTGTGGTGTGGTGCGATACTACCTCCCTAACCCACCCTAACCTGCCCTAACCTAACTAACTAAACCCGCCCTAACAGAAAAAATATTAACTAAAAAGGGAACAATTTTTTTTTAATGGACTTCTAGCGCAAAAAAAGCCCTGCGCCCAAAAAAAAGTGTGTACCTAATCAGTGGTATGTGCACTGATTAGCGCTTGGTGGCGACAGGGGGCGCAGAAGTCAGTGGGGGGGAGGGGGTCTCGCCACTCAGCCCAGAACAGTGGCTAGTGGCACGTACACAGACCCAAACATACAAAAAACGAAAAATAAAATAATAAAATGCCTAACCCCGAAAAAATGCACCCGCCTGGACCCAAAAAAAATGCTGATCAGTGATAAATCACTGAAAGTGGTGGGGCAGGCTGCACACAGAGGTACAGTTCTTCCACACAGCACAGGCCTGTTACTGGTGGCACGGACCGCCCATAAATGCAAAAAAAATTTAATAAAAAAGTCACTATAACCTGAAAAAGTGCCTGTACCACACAAAAAAAAAAAACGCTGATCAGTACTACAGGACTGATCAGCGGCAGGTGGGCTTTAGCTAATGGGGGGGGGGGGGACCGCTCTTTTATAGCAAGAAAACAAAAAATAAAGGTCTGCAGCAACAACAAAAAACGCTGGCGGCAGACTGCAGCGACCCAGTAGGGCCAGGGTCACGCAGCAAGTGTTACGGATCTGCGGAAATCTACGGTTGGTACGCTGAAAAAAAACCTCCTAACTGTCCCTACCTAATCTAAAGCTTACCCTGGCTGCTTTCTGTGCAGAGGGGCCACAGAAAGGGGGCAAGGGGGCACTTTAAAAAAACTTTTTTCACTATGAGGGGGGAGATGTCAGCATGGGGCTCCTTCCCACACACCAGATCTCTCAGAAATGGTGGGTAAAATGGAGCAACATGCTCCTATACTCACCTCCCCCCTCCCCATACTGCTGTGATTGGTCCGGTCACTACTAGTGTTGAGCGGCATAGGCCATATTCGAATTCGCGAATATTCGCGAATATATGGACGAATATTCGCGAATATTCGCGAATATTTGCATATTCTCGTTTTATTTTCGCATACACGAATATTCGCGTGTGCGAAAATTACCATATGCGAAAATTTGCATATGCAAAATTAGTATAAGCGACAATTCGCATATGCGAAAATTACCATATGCAAATTTTCGTATATGCGAAAATTCGCACACCAGTCTCACACAGTAGTATTAGAGCCTTCTTACACCACATAAGCTGGAAGCAGAGAGGGAGGATCACTGTGATGTGTACTGTGAAAAAAAAACAAAAAAAACATGAATATTCGTAATTACGAATATATAGCGCTATATTCGCGAATATTCACGAATTCGCGAATATGCGATATTCGCGAATAAAATTTGAATTGCGAATATTCGCGAGCAACACTAGTCACTACAGCCGTCCAATCAAAACTGTACTGGGGGTGGCAACACAGCCACCTCCCAGTACTGTACGGATGATGATTGGTGGTGTATGTTATACCACCGATCATCATTCTTATCTGGGTAATGGGGTCACATATGACCCATGTGACCAGGAAGCGACGCAGACCGCCGGTGACTATTTACCGGCGAACTGTGGTGATCACCGATATGAGGGGATCTCAGAACCCCCTCTGGCGATAAGCCGGAATGCCTGCTGAATGATTTCAGCAGGCATCCCGGTCCGGAAATCGCCGGTCTGAATTGACCGGCTAGCGACGGGGGCCGGATTTCCCACAGATGTACCCATATGCCCTATGTCCTTAAAGGAGTAGTCCAGTGGTGACTCCGTGGTTTACAACTTATCCCCTATCTTAAGGATAGGGGATAAGTTGCAGATCGCGGGGGGTCCGACCCCTGGGGCCCCCCGCGATCTCCTGTACGGAGCCCCGACAGCCCGCGGGAAGGGGGCGTGTCGACCTCCGCACAAAGCGGTGGCCGACACGCCCCCTCAATACAACTCTATGGCAGAGCCGAAGCGCGGGGGTCGACACCCGCTATCTCAGCGGAGAGCCGGGGCCCCGTACAGAGAGATCGCGGGGGACCCCAGCGGTCGGACCCCCCGCGATCTCAAACTTATCCCCTATCCTTAGGATAGGGGATAAGTTTTTCACCACTGGACTACCCCTTTAAGGACTCAGGATGCAGGGCGTATGCATACACCTAGTGTCCTGAAGAGGTTAAAACCACCTGTCATACATGGATGGCACTTGGTCTTAGGCTTTAAACCCTTAAGGACACATGACGTTCTCATACGTCTCCATTTCCGAGTCCTTAAGGACACATGACGTATGAGAACGTCATGTGTTTTACCGGCCCCCCGCAACCATCTGGAGCGGAGCCGGTCCCCGATGCCTGCTGAAATCGTTCAGCAGGCATCGGGGCATATCGCCCAGGGGGGTCATTATGACCCCCCATGTCGGCGATGGCCGCAGATCGCTGGACAATTCAGTCCAGCGATCTGCGGCGGATTCCGGGTCAATCGGGTCTCCAGTGACCCGGTGACCCGGAATTACAGGCTGTTCGGGGCCGTCTCCGACGGCCCCGAACAGCCAGAGCCAGCAGGGGTGAGGTGGCACTGGTGCCACCTCACGATCGCCCTGATTTGTCGGCCGGATTACCGGCCGACCAATCAGGGCGCCTGCTGCGGGTGTCACTCCCGCAACCCGCTCCGCCCCTCTTCCGGAGGACGTGAGCCGGTGCGGGACGTGCACCCCGGGTGCTGGGGACCCCGATCCCCGGCGCCCCTGTTGGGATCGGGGCCCCAGGAGCAGCGGCGGCGGCGGAGACGACGAGGGACTGACCTGGTGCAGCGAGGATCGTTGGAGGTGAGTGACAGCCTCCTGCTGTTGCTTAGCAACAGCTCCCAGCATGCAAAAAGGGCATGCTGGGAGCTGTAGTTATGCAACAGCAGGAGGCAGACCACCACAACTCCCAGCATGCCCTTATGGGCATGCTGGGACTTGTAGTTTTGCAACAGCTGGAGGCACATTCTTTCTATGGAAAAGTGTACCTTCAGCTGTTGTGTAACTACAACTCCCAGCTTGCACAATCAGCTAAAGTGCATGCTGGGAGTTGTAGTGGTGCATCTGGTGGTTGCATAACTACAACTCCCAGCATGCCCGTTGGCTGTCGGTGACTGCTGAGAGTTGTAGTTTTGCAACAGCTGAAGGCACACTGAGTTAAGTAGCAAACCAGTGTGTCTCCAGCTGTTGCATAACTACAATCCCCAGCATCCCCAGCCAAAGTAGTATGCCTCCAGCTGTTGCATAACTACAACACCCAGCATGCCCTTCCGCTGTCCGTACATGCTGGGGGTTGTAGCTTTTGCAACAGCTGAAGGCACACTGGTTGCAAAACACTGAGTTTGTTACCAAACTCTGTGTTTCACAACCAGTGTGCCTCCAGCTGTTGCAAAACTACAACTCCCAGCATGCACTGATAGACCGTACATGCTGGGAGTTGTAGTTTTGCACTGATTCCCCCCCCCCCCCCCCCCCCAATGTGAACGTACAGGGTACACTCACATGGGCGGAGGATTACAGTAAGTATCCGGCTGCAAGTTTGAGCTGCGTCAAATTTTCTGCCGTAGCTCAAACTGCCAGCGAGAAACTACTGTGAACCCCCCGCCCGTGCGACTGTACCCTAAAAACACTACACTACACTAACACAAAATAAAATAAAAAGTAAAAAACACTACATATACACATACCCCTATACAACCCCCCTCCCCAATAAAAATTAAAAACGTCTGGTACGCCACTGTTTCCAAAACGGAGCCTCCAGCTGTTGCAAAACAACTACTCCCAGTATTGCCAGATAGCCGTTGACTGTCCAGGCATGCTGGGAGTTTTACAACAGCTGGAGGCACCCTGTTTGGGAATCACTGGCGTAGAATACCCCTATGTCCACCCCTATGCAAGTCCCTAATTTAGGCCTCAAATGCGCATGGCGCTCTCACTTTGGAGCCCTGTCGTATTTCAAGGCAACAGTTTAGGGCCACATATGGGGTATCGCCGTACTCGGGAGAAATTGGGCTTCAAATTTTGGGGGGTATTTTCTGCTATTACCCTTTTAAAAAATGTAAAATTTTTTGGGAAAACAAGCATTTTAGGTAAAAAAAATATATATTTTTTTACATATGCAAAAGTCGTGAAACACCTGTAGGGTATTAAGGTTCAAATTACCCCTTGTTACGTTCCCCGAGGGGTCTAGTTTCCAAAATAGTATGCCATGTGTTTTTTTTTTGCTGTCCTGGCACCATAGGGGCTTCCTAAATGCGGCATGCCCCCAGAGCAAAATTCGCTTTCAAAAAGCCAAATGTGACTCCTTCTCTTCTGAGACCTGTAGTGCGCCAGCAGAGCACTTTTCACACCCATATGGGGTGTTTTCTGAATCGGGAGAAATTGGGCTTCAAATTTTGGGGGGTATTTTCTGCTATTACCCTTTTTAAAATTGTAAACATTTTGGGAAACCAAGCATTTTAGGTAAAAAAAATATATATTTTTTTACATATGCAAAAGTCGTGAAACACCTGTAGGGTATTAAGGTTCACATTACCCCTTGTTACGTTCCCCGAGGGGTCTAGTTTCCAAAATGGTATGCCATGTGTTTTTTTTTGCTGTTCTGGCACCATAGGGGCTTCTTAAATGCGGCATGCCCCCAGAGCAAAATTTGCTTTCAAAAAGCCAAATGTTACTCCTTCTCTTCTGAGACCTGTAGTGCGCCAGCAGAGCACTTTTCACCCCCATATGGGGTGTTTTCTGAATCGGGAGAAATTGGGCTTCAAATTTTGGGGGGTATTTTCCGCTATTACCCTTTTTAAAAATGTAAACATTTTGGGAAAACAAGCATTTTAGGTAAAAAAAAATATTTTTTTTTACATATGCAAAAGTCGTGAAACACCTGTAGGGCATTAAGGTTCACGTTACCCCTTGTTACGTTCCCCGAGGGGTCTAGTTTCCAAAATGGTATGCCATGTGTTTTTTTTTTTTGCTGTTCTGGCACCATAGGGGCTTCCTAAATGCGGCATGCCCCCAGAGCAAAATTTGCTTTCAAAAAGCCAAATGTGACTCCTTCTCTTCTGAGACCTGTAGTGCGCCAGCAGAGCACTTTTCACCCCCATGCGAGGTGTTTTCTGTATCGGGAGAAATTGGGCTTCAAATTTTGGGGGGTATTTTCTGCTATTACCCTTTTTAAAAATGTAAAATTTTTGGGAAACCAAGTATTTTAGGTAAAAAAAATATATATTTTTTTTACATATGCAAAAGTCGTGAATCACCTGTAGGGTATTAAGGTTCACTTTACCCCTTGTTACGTTCCCTGAGGGGTCTAGTTTCCAAAATGGTATGCCATGTGTTTTTTTTTGCTGTCCTGGCACCATAGGGGCTTCCTAAATGCGGCATGCCCCCCAAAAACCATTTGTCGCTCCTTCCCTTCTGAGCCCTCTACTGCGCCCGCCGAACAATTAATAGACATATGAGGTATGTGCTTACTCGAGAGAAATTGGGTTTCAAATACAAGTAAAAATGTTCTCCTTTTTATCCCTTGCAAAAATTCAAAAATTGGGTCTACAAGAACATGCGAGTGTAAAAAATGAAGATTTTGAATTTTCTCCTTCACTTTGCTGCTATTCCTGTGAAACACCTAAAGGGTTAATACACTTACTGAATGTTTTTTTGAATACTTTAGGGGGTGTAGTTTTTATAATGGGGTCTTTTATGGGGTATTTCTAATATGAAGACCCTTCAAATCCACTTCAAAACTGAACTGGTCCCTGAAAAATTGTGAGTTTGAAAATTTTGTGAAAAATTTCAAAATTGCTACTGAACTTTGAAGCCCTATGGTGTCTTCCAAAAGTAAAAACTCATAAATTTTATGATGCAAACATAAAGTAGACATATTGTATATGTGAACCCAAAAAAAATATATTTTGAATATCCATTTTCCTTACAAGCAGAGAGCTTCAAAGTTAGAAAAATGCAAAATTTTCATTTTTTTCATCAAATTTTGGGATTTTTCACCAAGAAAGGATGCAAGTTACCATAAAATTTTACCACTAAGTTAAAGTAGAATATGTCACGAAAAAACAATCTCGGAATCAGAATGATAACTAAAAGCATTCCAGAGTTATTAATGTTTAAAGTGACAGTGGTCAGAATTGCAAAAAACGCTCCGGTCCTTAAGGTATAAAATGGCCTGGTCCTTAAGGGGTTAAATGGGCACTGTCAGATCCAAAAACTTTTTATATGTTGTTACTGATGAAAAGTAAAGACCTTTTGTAATATGGTTGTTTAAATTTTTTTGAATATTTAATTTAAAAAAAGGCTCCTGAAGATCCCACCACTAGGGGTCCCCATACCTAATCAAGCATCAAGGTTGTCCATGAGTCATTGACAAGAGATGACTAATGGACAAGGCTGCATGAGCAGACGCACCAATCACCTGCCACCACCACAAGGAGGGACACGCCCCCTCCCACCACACACCAATCACCTCCCACCACCACAAGGGAGGACACGTCTCCTTCCACCACACACCAATCCCCTGCCACCACCACAAGGAGGGACACGCCCCTTTCCCAAGAGGATTCCTAACACTGTGAGGTAATGAGAAGAGGGATTTTTAAAATAAATATAGGTAATAGAGGCATAAAAATAGATATAGATGGTCTGGATTAGGTACTGAGTAACATGAATTTAAAAAAAAATTGTGGGATCTGACAGGTACCCTTTAACGGGATCCAATTGCTGGGACAACGTCTGTTTTGCTCCTGACCCCTTTCTCTGACAGCACCCCAGGGGCCGGACCTGTTCCTGCTAGGATTTTTAAACCCCATGACTTACATGGACATTGCTGTTGCTTTAAAGGAGTACTTTAGTATAAATTATCCCTATCTAAAAGATACGGGATAAGTTATAGATTACAGGGGGTCCGACTGCTGGGCAGTCTGCAGGAAGTGGCCGTTCCGACCCCGCAGGAAATTGCACCCGACACCCCCCCTCCATGTACCTCTATGGGATACATGGAGAGAGTGTGTCGTCCGCCGCTCCATGCAGGGATTGGTATGCCCCTTCCAGCAGACTGCCATGGTCCCGTTCATGTAATCTCAGGGGGTCCCAGCAGTCGGACCCCCCACGATCTATAACTTATTCCCTATCCTTTGGATAGGGGATAAGTTATGTTTTACTACAGAATTTCTTTAAATCAACAGCAATGTCCGTATAATTCATGGGGTTTAAAACTCCTAGCAGGAGTAGGTGAGGCCCCCAGGGTGCTGTCAGAGAAAGTTAGGGGTCAGGAGCAAAACATAGAAGTGGCTTTTAATCACATATGTCTACCCTTTTCCCAATTTACATAGCACCAGGTACTGATACATGTTCTTTTTTAATAATCTGTAACTGTTATTTTTTATTTATTTTGATGTACATTATTATGGGGGGATTTAGAAATATGTTTTACAGCAGGACCTATGGACCATAGACGACAATAGACAGGACATGTCCCATTCAGATGAATTATAGATGCTACTGGGCATTCTCTGTGATCTTTTTAGAGGTCATTCTAAAGGGAGGGGCAATGCTAATTTCTGCTGTGAATGGCGGTGTATCCAGTGTTATCTCTCTACTGGTGTCACTTTCCCTGTACTCTTGTCTGTGATGAGAAAAAAGGCATTAGTAGGAAATGATCTGTACAGAACAGGAAGTCACCACTTAGTTTTAGGCCTAGTGGCCAGAATGGAAACTGCAAGATTTCTGGATTACTATAAAATATAGATCAGCTTTTCCCAACCAGTGAGCCTCCAGCTGTTGCAAAACTGCCGTTGGCTGTCCGGGCATGCTGGGAGTTGTAGTTTGGAACAGCCAGGGGGGGGGGGGGGGAGTGACAATAGTTGGGAAACACTGGTATAAAAAGTTAAATGGAAAAAAAAATCATCAAAAATTCTTACAATTATAGTAGAAAAATGCAAAACAAAAATATTTAAAGAGTAGATGACTCCCAGATGCTTTTTATGACTTCATGGAGACATATAAAAAAAAAAAAAAAAAAAAAAAAAACAACAACAACAACACGTTATAAAAAAAAAAAAATTACTCAATCTAAACCATGGGTCTCAAACTGGCGGACCTCCAGATGTTGCAAAACTTCAACTCCCGGCATGCCTGGACATGACCAGACAGCCATTGGCTGCAGCTAATGGCTGTCGGGAATGCTGGGAGCTGAAGTTTTGCAACATCTGGAGTGCCAGCAGTTTGAGACCCCTGATCTAGACCAACACAAACCAATAAGGTAGCCAAACAGAACGACCAACAAACTAGAAACCTCATTTTATACTTTATTTTATTGTAAAAAAAAATGTTATCGAGAAAAGGTATTAAAAACTACCCACCTGTCAAACCACCATATTAACTGGACATTTAGGATCAAAACACTCGGATCATTAAGGGGTTAGTATGAAAATGATCATGAAGCAGGTTCAGAGCTCTGCCCATTTTATAATACTGATGTTCTGTATATCATTCTAAACTGCATTGTGTACAAAAGTGAGAGCAATAACATTACACAGTAACATATCTCGTATGACTGATTGACATCCATCCAGTTTAGCATATTACCCTGCTGTGTTGATCCAGAGGAAGGTAAAAGAAAACAAACAAAAAAAAGTTAATAAATAAATATATTCCAACTTCAATTGATCACTGACACATGTTCCGATGACTATAAAATGTAATATTATTATTCCCCATAAATGTATCCAGGCCCCTTTTTGAGCTCTTTTACTGAGTTCACCGTGACCATTTTTTTTGGTAGAGAGTTCCATAGTCTCACTGCTCTTACTGTAAAGAACCCTCGCCTGTGCTAGTGTAGTAACCTTTTCTTCTAGATGTAGAGGATGAGCTTATGCCTTCGCTTACACGAGAAAACGAACAGAAAATGTAAAAATGTTTTGCATAAAACATATAAAAGCCAATATTATTGAGGCTAACACAAAACTTCAAACTTTTTTACAATAGAAAACTGGCATGCAAGCCTTGATAGATTTCCACATAGTCATTCAATTGTTAACTGACGGGCATGGAATATTTTCTTCTCTCCTAATGATCACTAACTTGGTTACCAAAATACTTGGGCGGTGTTTCACATCACTGATCTTGTCCTGGTTTGATAGAAGGGGGAGGAGGGACGGGAGCTCTGCATTCACAGCCTGTGATGTGACATCACAGCTTACAAGGGAGAAGACACAGAAGATATAGAAGATCTCTGCACTAATGCTAATGACATTATATTAGTAAGTTGTTTTATTAATATTTTTGACAACGTGCACATCTTGTTTATTTTGCCAGAAAACTTATGCAGTAATAATAAACACACCCATGACTAAAGTATATAGGTTTAGACATAAAAAACACTTGAGTAGTGACCATCTTAAAAGAGGATTAAGTCACAATCTTAAGAGGAGATGAAGCCACCATCTTGGAACAAGTTGTGCCAGGTCATTCACAAGAAGAGTGTGGTAGAGGGTGTGATGCAGGGCAGATGGAATTACCCTAGGGGCAGATGGCATTAACCCCTTCCCGACCTATGACATACCTGTACGTCATGAGTGGCAAGTTGTTCCCGACCCATGACATACAGGTACGTCATGAACATTTTTGCCACTACTCGCGGCATCCCGCAGCGCCCGGTAAGATGGTGGCTATCACTGATAGCCAGCCATCTTACCATGCGACCACGGGGGGTTTCATCCACCCCCCGGCCCCCCACCCCCCAGCGATCGCTGCTATCAGCTAGTGAAATCTGACTAGCTGGTAGCAGCATTTCGCTATCAGAATACTTAGCAGCGCGGTGTGTGAGTCCCGGTCACGGGGATCGGGACACACACCGCTCTGCTAAGTGTCCCTTACCCGTCCCCCGGCGTCACTTACCCGGCCATGCGGTGTCCCGAGCGGTACCGGCGCGAGCGGCGTCCTCCAGGCGGTCCCGGCGGTGGTGCGTCCCGGCGGTTAGTTTCCGGCAGCAGTGCGGCATCTTCATTGGCAGCAGTGAGATTGCCGTAAAGCGATCTCACCGCTGCCTCTGGGAGTTTCAAAGCTGCAACTTCCAGCATGCCCAGACAGCCTTTGGCTTTCTGTGCATGCTGGGAGTTGCAGTTTTGCAACATCTGGAGGTCCACAGTTTGGAGACCACTGTATAATGGTCTCCAATCTGTGCTCTTCCAGATGTTGCAAAACTACAAATCTCAGCATGCTCAGTCTGTCCAGGCATGCTGGGAGTTGTAGTTCTCTAACATCTGGAAGAGCACAGATTGGAGACCATTATACAGTGGTCTCCAAACTGTGGACCTCCAGATGTTGCAAAACTACAACTCCCAGCATGCCCAGACTGCCCAAGCATGCTGAAAGGTTGTAGTTCGGCAACATCTGATCCTTCAGATATTGCCGAACTACAACTTCCAGCATGCCTGGGCAGTCTTGGCGTTGTAGTTTTGCAACAACTGGAGGCACACTAGTTGGGAAACATTGTCCGTTTCCTACCTCAGCTGTTGCAATTGTTGCAAAACTATAACTCCCAGCATGCACTGACAGACCATGCATGCTGGGAGTTGTAGTTTTGCAACAGCTGGAGGCACACTTGTTTGGAAACACTAAGTTTGGTTGCAAAACACTTGAAAGTTTATTACTTAACTTAGTGTTTCCAAACCAGTGTGCCTTCAGCTGTTGCAAAACTACAACTCCTAGCATGCACGGACAGCCAAAAGGCATGGTCGGAGTTTGCAAAAGCTGGATGTTTGCCCCCTCCCCCCAATGTGAATGTACAGGGTACACTCACATGGGCGGAGGTTTACAGTGAGTGCTGAGAGTTTGAGATGGCGCAAATTTTGTGCTGCAGTTCAAACTCTCAGCGGCAAACTTGCTGTGAACCTCTGCCCATGTGACTGTACCCTAAAAACACTACACTACACTAACACTAACCTAAAATAAAAAGTAAAAAACACTACATATACACATACCCCTACACAGCCCCCCTCCCCCAAAAAAATGAAAAACGTCTGGTACGCTACTGTTTCCAAAACGGAGCCTCCAGCTGTTGCAAAATAACAACTCCCAGTATTGCCGGACAGCCATTGACTGTCCAGGCATGATGGGAGTTTTGCAACAGCTGGAGGCACCCTGTTTGGGAATCATTGGCATAGAATACCCCTATGTCCACCCCTATGCAAATCCCTAATTTAGGCCTCAAATGCGCATGGCGCTCTCTCACTTTGGAGCCCTGTCGTATTTCAGGGCAACAGTTTTGGGACACATATGGGGTATCGCCGTACTCGGGAGAAATTGCCTTACAAATTTTGGGGGGATTTTTCTTCTTTAACCCCTTATGAAAAGGTAAAGTTGGGGTCTACATCAGCATGTTAGTGTAAAAAAATACATTTTTTACACTGACATGCTGGTGTTGCCCTATACTTTTCATTTTCACAAGAGGTAAAAGGGAAAAAAGACCCTCTAAATTTGTAATGCAATTTCTCCCGAGTACGGAGATACCCCATATGTGGGCGCAAAGTGCTCTGGGGGCGCACAACAAGGCCCAGAAGGGAGAGTGCACCATGTACATTTGAGGTGATTTGCACAGGGGTGGCTGATTGTTACAGCAGTTCTGACAAACGCAAAACAATAAATATCCATATGTGACCCCATTTTGGAAACTACACCCCTCACGGAATGTAATAAGGGGTGCAGTGAGCATTTACACCCCACTGGCGTATGACAGATTTTTGGAACAGTGGTCTGTGAAAATGAAAAATAAAAATTTTCATTTGCACAGTCCACTGTTTCAAATATCTGTCAAACGCCAGTGGGTTGTAAATGCTCACTGCACCCCTTATTAAATTCCATGAGGGGTATAGTTTCCAAAATGGGGTCACATGTGGGGGAGTCCACTGTTCTGGCACCATAGGGGCTTCCTAAATGGGACATGCCCCCCAAAAACCCTTTCAGAAAAACTCACTCTCCAAAATCCCATTGTCGCTCCTTCCCTTCTGAGCCCTCTACTGCGCCCGCCGAACACTTTACATACGCATATGAGGTATTTCCTTACTCGAGAGAAATTGGGTTACAAATTTTAGGGTGATTTCTCTCCTTTTACCCCTTGTAAAAAATCAAAAATTGGGTCTACAAGAACATGCGAGTGTAAAAAATGAAGATTTATAATTTTCTCCTTCACTTTGCTGCTATTCCTGTGAAACACCTAAAGGGTTAAAACACTTACTGAATGTCATTTTGAATACTTTGAGGGGTGCAGTTTTTATAATGGGGTCATTTGTGGGGTATTTCTAATATGAAGACCCTTAAAATCCACTTCCAACCTGAACTGGTCCCTGAAAAAGTATGATTTTGAAAATCTTGAGAAAAATTGGAAAATTGCTGCGGAACTTTGAAGCCCTCTGGTGTCTTCCAAAAGTAAAAACTTGTCAATTTTTTACGCAAACATAAAGTAGACATATTGTATATGTGAATCAATATGTAATTTATTTGGAATATCCATTTTCCTTTCAAGCAGAGACTTTCAAAGTTAGAAAAATGCAAAATTTTCTAAATTTTCATGAAATTTTTTGATTTTTTACCAAGAAAGGATGCAAATATCAGTGAAATTTTACCACTAACATAAAGTAGAATATGTCACGAAAAAACAATCTCGGAATCAGAATGATAAGTAAAAGCATTCCAGAGTTATTAATGTTTAAAGTAACAGTGGTCAGATTTTCAAAAAATGCCCAGGTCCTGAAGGTGAAAATGGGCTGGGTCATGAAGGGGTTAACCAGCCAGGATGTGGTTTATCCTCAATACCACCCGAAGGTATACCGCTGGATCCTGGGCTAGGCACAGGGGCAATAATGACTCCAAAGCAAAGTTAAGGTACAATGGTAGCTTTACTTAGTTAGACAGGTGAAATAGTCTGTACAGCTTAGCCAGGCCCATGGAGGTGACCAGTGACTTCAGATACCTTAGGGCTAGCTTGGACTTGTAGTGGACTGGGAAAATGTTGATGCAGGCCACACTGACTGAAGACAGGTTGACTTTGACTGACGTGACTGAGACTGACTATACCCCGTTTGTTGCTTACCAGGCTCTCACTGGGACCTGGGGGTAGTGGACTTGTAGACTTGTGGCTGCTTGGTTGACTTGGGGCCTCCTCTGGACTCCAGACACACTCTTAGGACTTGACTGCACTGGACCTCAGCAAAGACTTAACTGGAACTCAAGAGAGTAAGAGAGCGAGCTAGCTCCTCCCAGGGCTTTTATGGGGGAGACTAGGAGGGGTCCCATAGGTCACCCTAAGGTCACGTGGTCACTGATACCCCACTGGGTTACAATAACATGACAACAGGTTAACCACATCAGACAACTGTTCTTAACCTCTCAAGGACACAGGGCATACCTGTACGCCCTGTGCCCGATCCTGGTCTATAACGCAGGGTCACGCCGTGACCCTGCATCATAGCGGGTCGGTCTCGGCGGCTAATGAAAGCCAGGACCCTGGGCTAATAGCGTGCGGCTATTAACCCTTTAGATGCTGCATTCAAATTTGATAAGTAACAAAAGAAACAAAAATACACTCCCGGCAGCTCAGTCGGGCTGATTGGGACTATCGCGGTGAAATCGCGATGTCCCGATCAGCTAGAATGTGAGAGGAGGGTCCTTTACCTGCCACTGGCACGTCCGATTGGCGATTGATTGCTTCAAGCCTGAAATCCAGGCTTGAGCAATCGACCACCGATAACACTGATCATTGCCATGTTAATGCATGGCAGTGATATGTGCAGAATATCAGTATGTGCAGTGTTATAGCCACTAGAGGGGGCTATAACATTGCAAAAAAAAAATATGAAAAATAAGTGTGAAAAAAAGTTAATAAAGATCATTTAACCCCTTCCCTAATAAAAGTAAGAATCATCCCTTTTTCCCATAAAAAAAAAAAAAAACAGTGTAAATAAAAATATACATATGTGGTATTGCAGCGTGCGGAAATGTCCGATCTATAAAAATGGCGTACGCGCAAAAAAATTCCAAAGTCCAAAATAGCGTATTTTTGGTTACTTTCTATATCATGAAAAAATGAATAAAAAGCAATCAAAAAGTCTGATCAATACAAGAATGGTACCGCAAAATATTTCAGATCACGGCGCAAAAAAAATTGCCCACATACCGCCCCATGCGAGGAAAAAAAAAAAGTTATAGGGGTCAAAATATGACAATTTTAACCCCTTAACCCCTTAACGACGCAGGACGTATATTTACGTCCTGCGCCGGCTCCCGCGATATGAAGCGGGATCGCGCCGCGATCCCGCATCATATCGCGTGGGTCCCGGCGCTAATCAACGGCCGGGACCCGCGGCTAATACCACACATCGCCGATCGCGGCGATGTGCGGTATTAACCCTTTAGAAGCGGCGGTGAAAGCTGACCGCCGCTTCTAAAGTGAAACTGAAAGTATCTCGGCTGCTCAGTTGGGCTGTTCGGGACCGCCGCGGTGAAATCGCGGCGTCCCGAACAGCTGATCGGACACCGGGAGTGCTCTTACCTGCCTCCTCGGTGTCCGATCGACGAATGACTGCTCCGTGCCTGAGATCCAGGCAGGAGCAGTCAAGCGCCGATAATGCTGATCACAGGCATGTTAATACACGCCTGTGATCAGGATAAGAGATCAGTGTGTGCAGTGTTATAGGTCCCTATGGGACCTATAACACTGCAAAAAAAAGTTTAAAAAAAGTGTTAATAAAGGTCATTTAACCCCTTCCCTAATAAAAGTTTGAATCACCCCCCTTTTCCCATAAAAAAAATAAAATAGTGTAAAAAAAAATAAAAATAAACATATGTGGTATCGCCGCGTGCGTAAATGTCCGAACTATAAAAATATATCATTAATTAAGCCGTACGGTCAATGGCGTACGCGCAAAAAAAATTCCAAAGTCCAAAAAAGCGTATTTTGGTAACTTTTTATAACATTAAAAAATGAATAAAAAGTGATCAAAAAGTCAGATCAAAACAAAAATCATACCGATAAAAACTTCAGATCACGGCGCAAAAAATGAGTCCTCATACCGCCCCGTACGTGGAAAAATAAAAAAGTTATAGGGGTCAGAATATGACATTTTTAAACGTATAAATTTTCCTGCATGTAGTTATGATTTTTTCCAGAAGTGCGACAAAATCAAACCTATATAAGTAGGGTATCATTTTAACCATATGGACCTACAGAATAATGATAAGGTGTCATTTTTACCGAAATATGCACTGCGTAGAAACGGAAGCCCCCAAAAGTTACAAAATGGCGTTTTTTTTCGATTTTGTCGCACAATGATTTTTTTTCCGTTTCGCCGTGCATTTTTGGGTAAAATGACTAATGTCACTGCAAAGTAGAATTGGCGACGCAAAAAATAAGCCATAATATGGATTTTTAGGTGGAAAATTGAAAGGGTTATGATTTTTAAAAGGTAAGGAGGAAAAAACGAAAGTGCAAAAACGGAAAAACCCTGAGTCCTTAAGGGGTTAATGACACCGGACGTAAATGTACGTCCTGGTTTGGCAGGACTTCCCGCATCAGGACGTACATTTACGTCCTGTGTATGACCGCGAGTTTCCCGCGATCGCGTGGATGTCCACCTTTAACCCCTCCAATGCCGTGATCAATACAGATCACGGCATCTGCGGCATTGCGGCACTTTGATTGGATGATCGGATAGCCCGCAGCGCTGCCGCGGCGATCCGATCATCCAGCATGACAGCCGGAGATCCCCTCACCTAGCTCCGGCCATCTCCCGAGGTCTTCTGCTCTGGTCTGAGATCGAGCAGACCAGAGCAGAAGATCACCGATAATACTGAGCAGTGCTGTGTCCTATGCATAGCACTGCACAGTATTAGCAATCAAAGGATTGCTATAGATAGTCCCCTATGGGGACATAAAAAGTGTAAAAAAAAGTTGAAAAATTTTTAAAATGAAAAGTAAAAAAAAGCGAAAAATCTCCTCCCCCAATAAAAATGAAAATTGTCAGTTTTTCCCATTTTACCCCCAAAAAGCGTAATTTTAAAAAAAATAAACATATTTGGTATCGCCATGTGTGTAAATGTCTGAACTATCAAAATATAATGATAACGATCCCGTACGGAGAATGGCGTAAATGTAAAAAATTTCTAAAGTCCAAAACACATTTTAAATGATATAACATTTTTATATATGCAAATGTGGTATCTAAAAAAAGTACAGATGATGGCGCAAAAAATGAGCCCTCATACCACCCTATATGCGGAAAAATGAAAAAGTTCTAGGTGGTCAAAATAGGGCGATTTTAGATTACTGATTTTGTACAAAAAGTTTTAGATTTTTTTTAAGCGGTACAAAAATATAAAATTAGCCATGGGTATCATTTTAATCGTATTGACCCACAGAATAAAGAACACATATCATTTTTACCGTAAATTGTACAGTGTGAAAACGAACCCCTCCAAAATGTGCAAAATTTTGGTTTTCATTGTTTTTTTTTTTTTTGCGTTTGCTGTACATTTTATGGTAAAATGAGAGGTTTCATTACAAAGTACAATTGGTCTTGCAAAAAACAAGCCCTTATATGGGTCTTTAGATGGAAATATAAAAAAGTTATGGATTTTAGAAGGCGAGGAGGAAAAAACGAAACGCAGAAATAAAATTGGCCTGGTCCTTAAACTGAAAATGGGCTTGGTCATTAAGGGGTTAAACATATTCATTTTCGTGCATGTAGTTATGATTTTTTTCAGACGTACGACAAAATTAAACCTATATAAGTAGAGTATCATTTTAATCATATGGACCTACAGAATAAAGAAAGGTGCGTAGAAATGGAAGCCACGAAAAGTTACAAAATGGCGGCATTGTGGTGGCACAAAACATAAGCCATAATATGGAACTTTAGGTGCAAAATTGAAAGGGTTATGATTTTTAAAAGATAAGGAGAAAAAAACGAAAGTGCACTGAAAGAGTCCTTAAAGGGGTACTTCAGTGGAAAACATTTTTTAAAATCAGCTGGGGCCAAAAAGTTAACAGATTTGTAAATGACTTCTAGTAAAAAAATATTTACCCTTCCAGTACTTTTTAGCAGCTGTATGTTCCAGAGGAAATTCTTTTCTTTTAGAATTTCTTTTCTGTCTTGTCCACAGTGCTCTCTCTTCCGTGTCAGGAACTGTCCAGAGCAGCATAGGTTTGCAATGGGGATTTTATCCTGTTCTGGACAGTTCCTGATACGGGCATCAGGTGTCAGCAGAGAGCATTGTGGACAAGACAAGAAATAAATAAAAAAAGAATAGAATTTCCTCTGTAGCATACAGCTGCTAAAAAGTAAAGATTTTTTTATAGAAGTCCTTTACAAATCTGTTTAACTTTCTGGCACCAGTTGATTTAAAAAAAATGGGGATAAGGGGATAAGATTTTAGATTGCCGTGGTCAAGCTGCTGGCACGGCTGCGGCACCCCGCTATCATTACTGCACAGAGCGAGTTCGCTCTGCATGTAATGACGGGCAATACAGGGGCCGGAGCATCGTTACATCACGGATCCGCCCCTCGTGACGTCACGGTCCGCCCCCCCTCAATATAAGTTTATGGGAGGGGGCGTGGTGGTCGTCACGCCCCCTGCCATAGACTTGCATTAAGGGGAGGGTCCGTGATGTCACGAGGGGCGGAGCCATGACGTCACGCTGCTCTGTCCCCTGTATCGCCCGTCATTATGCATTGAGCGAACTCGCTCTGTGCAGTAATGATAGCGCGGTGCCGCAGGGGTTATCCCGGGGGTCCCCAGCAGCGGGACCACGGCAATCTGACATCTTATCCCCTATCCTTTGGATAGGGGATAAGATGTCTAGGGGCGGAGTACCCCATTAAGGACCGACCCATTTTTTACCTCTATGACCAGGCTCTTTTTTTTTATTTGACATGTATCTCTTTAAATGGTAATAACTTTAGAACGCTTTTTCTGAGCAGAGCGATTCTGAGATAGTTTTTCCGTGACATATTGTACTTTTTATATAACGGCTGTCCGGGCATGCTGGGGGTTGTAGTTTTGGAACATCTGGATGTCAGTTTGGAGACCACTGCTCTTTGTCTTCCTAATGATAGGCTTGGTATTTCGAGAATGCTGGGAGTTGTTGTTTTGCAACATCTGGAGGTCCTTAGTTTGGAGAGCACTTCTCTTTGTCTTTCTTATGATAGGCTTGTTTTTTTGGGCACGCTGGGAGTTGTAGTTTTGCTACATCTGGAGGTCCACAGTTTGGAGACCACTGCTCTATGTCTTCCTAATGACAGACAGGGAGTTGACCAGACGATTGTAGCCAAAAGCGCTTCTGGATCCGATCCCTGTACGACTGACCGCTGGACAGCTTTAGGATGGTTTGGAGTCTTGCCTGTCCTCTTGGCAGCGCTGGAGGTGTTTCTGTTTTTTTGTTCTGCCAGAGTCTTAGCAAATATTAGGGAATACTTATTTATGTGATTCAACGTTCTATTTGTAAAATAATCCAGTTCTGTAAAATACTGTTAGAAAACCGTTATACAATCCAGTAAAGCATAAAAAATAAAACATTCCAACATTTTTCATGATATCAAAATGATTAAATAATACAATGCACTGCGGTGAGGTCTGGGTTGGATGTGTATTTCCATTTATTTATTTGTTTGTATATTTGCATTTTATTATGCAATTATTTTTTGTTTATGTATCTGCATTGACTTTGGGATTCGGGTCTGGTTTTGGAGCTGAGCACCAAGATGGATCACGAATCATGGCTGTTAACCATCTACAGTGCTTCTCCATTTTGGATTTTATGTATATATGTGGTAGCCCTTGGGGGGTGTATGGTAGTGGTGGTATGGTATCGGTATAGGAGGGGTTAATGTTAATATAGTTCGTGACGCCAGGCTGAAGGCTGGTATGCTGAGGCTATGCTCCGGCCTATCGCCGCCCTTCCCAGTAATGATAGGTGCATCAAATGACTGAAGGTCCACAAAGAGATTGAACTTGAACAACTTTACTTAAGTGCTTGCAGTATCCAAGGCACAGTAACAGTCTCATATAAACAGTCCTTATCTTGCTTAGTGACTGGCAGTTGTTGCGGACCTTGAGCTAGTCATACAGTCTCTGAAATTAGGGTAGATATTTGCAGATCCGTCCGGATTTAGGGGTATTATTAGGTCCGGTGATGCTGCAGAGTGTCTGGGGATTGATACACTCTAGACTTAGAATTAACACAGTGAGTTAGTTGCTGCGCAGATCCTTCTCTCATGACAGCCCACGAGGTAAGAGAGCGAAACATGGCCGCCGCTCCCTTATATGGGCAGGGGGCGGGGCAAATCCGATTGGTCCGAACATCTGCCATTCACCATTACAGAGAGTAATGGGATTGCTTACGTCACAGGGCCTCCAAAAGGTCCTTAAGCTTAATACCATAGAGTTCACCTAGTCACATGACCCGCAGGTCCTGCAACGCTATGGCACAGGTAATTAACCATTTATTTACAGATATATCATTATATTTACATTAACCTTATATAGACCACTGGTCTATTAGTAGAAATAGAGGCGACAAGAGGTTAATTAAATGACAGGGATCCCTACGTCCTAGGGACTCTGGCTATGGGGACCCACACATACATAGGTACCGTATAGGATGCGGTACCGGGACACCACATATATATATATATATATATATATATATATATATTTGTCTTTTTCTCTGTGTGTATGAACATTTTTCTGTATGCAATGATCTATTAAGTAACTGTTATACAATCCAGTAAAGAAAAAAAAATCATAATATATTTACAACTGGTATGAAAATGGGTAAACAATGCAATGCACTGCGGTGAGCTCTGGGTGTGATGTGTATTTGCATTTATTTATTTATTTTTGTGTATTTGCATATATTCATTTATTTATTAGCCTCTTAAGGACGCAGGGTGTACCTGTACACCTAGTGCCGGTATATAACGTGGGGTCACGGGTCGATAATGGCGGCTAATGAAAGCCGGGAACCTAGGCTAATGGCGTGCGACACCGATCATTGTGCCGCACACTATTAACCCTTTAGACGCGGCGTTCAAAGTTGATCACGATGTCTAAAATGAAAGTGAAAACGTCCCAGCAGCTCAGTCAGGCTGATCGGGACCATCGCGGTGAAATTGCGATGTCCCGATCAGCTAGAACACAAGCAGAGGTCCCCTCACCTGCCTCTGTCGTGTCCGACCAGTGATTGATTGCTCCTAGCCTGAATTCCAGGCTTGAGCAATCGACCGCCGATAACACCGATCTTTGCCGTATCAATGCACTGCAATGATCTGTGTAGCAGATAAGTGTGTGCAGTATAATAGCCACTAGGGGGAGCTATAACACTGCACAAAAAAAGTGTGAAAAAATGTCAATAAAGATCATTTATCCCCTTACCTAATAAAAGTAAGAATCACCCCCCTTTTCCCATTTAAAAAATAAACTGTGTAAATAAAAATAAACATATGTTGTATTGCCGCGTGCAGAAATGTCTGAATTATAAAAATATATCATTAATTAAACCGCACGGTCAATGGCGTACGCGCAAAAAAATTCAAAAGTTCAAAATAGTGTATTTTTGGTCACTTTTTATATCAAGAAAAAATGAATAAATTGCGATCAAAAAGTCCGATCAATAGAAAAATGGTACCACAAAAATCTTCAGATCACGGCACAAAAAATGAGTCCGCCCCATACGCGGAAAAATAAAAAAGTTATAGGGGTCAGAATATGACAATTTTAAACGTGTATATTTTTCTGCAAGTAGTTATGATTTTTTCCGAAGTACGACAAAATCAAACCTATATAAGTAGGGTATCATTTTAACCGTATGGACCTACAGAATAAAGATCAGGTGTCATTTTTACCGAAAAATGTACTACGTAGAAACGGAAGCCCCCAAAATTTCATTTTTTCTTCAATTTTGTCGCACAATTAATTTTTTTTTCCATTTTGATGTGGATACTTTGGTAAAATGACTAATGTCACTGCAAAGTAGAATTAGTGGCCCTAAAAATAAGCCATCATATGGAATTTTTGGTGCAAAATTGAAAGTGTTATGATTTTTTGAAGATGATGAGGAAAAAATGAAAATGCAAAAACCGAAAAACCCAGAATCTTTAAGGGGTTAGTGAGTGTATGTATTTGTATTTACTATTTTTTTTGTTTGTTTGTGTATTTTCATTTATTTATTTATTTTATAGATTTTTTTTGTGTGTATGGATTTGCATTAGTTTATTTTTTAGTTGTTTGTGTATTTGCATTTATTATATAATTTTGTATTTGTTTGTGTATGTATTTGCGTTTAGGGAAATGTTCCTATTTCAGTGCCTTCTGTCTTACTTTTCAGCTGACAGCCTACAGTACCATGCCAGGGACATGCAGCTTATCCACACATCTCCCAGTGTGACTCAGTGGAACACCCCCTCCTCCCTGCCAGTCACTTCTTGTCTCAGCCTCCTCCAGCCTCAAGACTTTCTTGCAGCTTATAGCATCAGGGGCACATTATCCCAGCATCCTGAAGTGCGCATGCGCGGCTTGCAGACCGCATCAGGCTCCCAGGCTTGCTGTGCAGAGGCTGTAGCTCTATCTATGCTGCTAGTAAGTAGAATAAACCCTTTCATGACCTGTGATCAGGATCAGAAGCCTCTTCTTACCATCCTGTAGGTTTTGCACATATATTACTGTGCTTTGTTCTTTGTCTGCCTTCTTCTTGCAGAATCCTCCTGGCCTGTCACTGCTCTCTGTTTGTTTTGTTTATGTGTGTTGTGTAAATATTGCATTGCAGGGTAAGCAGATAAAGTCACACTATTGTAGGTGAATGTGCAGTGATTATAGAGATAATGCCCCCCCCCCCCCCCCCCCCTCCCCTGGTTTGGAGACTGCCAGGCACTGTACTCTCTCCCCTCCTCCTGAGGCTGGCCACCAGATAAGAAGGAAGAGGGAGGAGAGTGCTTAGTGCCTGCTGCTGCTATTACACAGGAGGACTTCTCTAACACTGTGTGTGTGAGCTGCTGGCATCAGGGCTGAGGAGCTGGATGTGG
This sequence comes from Hyla sarda, assembly GCF_029499605.1. Taxonomy (NCBI): domain Eukaryota; kingdom Metazoa; phylum Chordata; class Amphibia; order Anura; family Hylidae; genus Hyla; species Hyla sarda. The sequence continues at coordinate 44,735,587 of NC_079191.1, forward strand.
GGTGAGATACTGAACAGCTGTGTGTGCATAGTGGGGAGAAGGGGTGCAGTGCTAAGGATGGTGGGGAGAAGGGGTGCAGTGCTAAGGATGGTGGGGAGAAGGGGTGCAGTGCTAAGGATGGTGGGGAGAAGGGGTGCAGTGCTAAGGATGGTGGGGAGAAGGGGTGCAGTGCTAAGGATGGTGGGGAGAAGGGGTGCAGTGCTAAGGATGGTGGGGAGAAGGGGTGCAGTGCTAAGGATCATGGGGAGAAGGGGTGCAGTGCTAAGGATCATGGGGAGAAGGGGTGCAGTGCTAAGGGTGGTGGGGAGAAGGGGTGCAGTGCTAAGGATGGTGGGGAGAAGGGGTGTAGTGCTAAGGATGGTGGGGAGAAGGGGTGCAGTGCTAAGGATGGTGGGGAGAAGGGGTGCAGTGCTAAGGATGGTGGGAGAAGGGGTGCAGTGCTAAGGATGGTGGGGAGAAGGGGTGCAGTGCTAAGGATGGTGGGGAGAAGGGGTGCAGTGCTAAGGATGGTGGGAGAAGGGGTGCAGTGCTAAGGATGGTGGGGAGAAGGGGTGCAGTGCTAAGAATGGTGGGGAGAAGGTGCAGGGCTAAGGATGGTGGGGAGAAGGGGTGCAGGGATAAGGATGGTGGGGAGAAGGGCTGCAGTGCTAAGGATGGTGGGGAGAAGGGGTGCAGTGCTAAGGATGGTGGGGAGAAGGGGTGCAGTGCTAAGGATGGTGGGGAGAGGGAGTGCAGTGCTAAGGATGCTGGGGAGAAGGGGGTACAGTACTAAGGATCATGGGGAGAAGGGGTGCAGGGCTGAAGATGGTGGGGAGAAGGGGTGCAGTGCTAAGGATGGTGGGGAAAAGGGGTGCAGAGCTAATGATGGTAGGTAGGGGCCTCAGAGCTGGGATTGCTTAGGGTCAAAGTGGGCTTTATGTAGGAAACAGCTGAAAAAAAGAGTAATGCATTGCATTGATAGATATGAGACAGATAGATAGATAGATATGAGATAGATATGAGATAGATAGATATGAGATAGATATGAGATAGATAGACATGAGATAGATAGATAGATAGATGCATGTTATGTGTATTGTCCTAATAGATGCTTCTCCAGCTGTCTATAGACACATCATGACATGTACAATGTGTTAATAATGTTTGGATACAATCTTTTGCATTTGAATGATAAGACTGTAAGTGATGTGCACAGGATGTTGGTGATGATGTCATTGTGTCATGTATGTGGTCATTCATCATGTGGCAGGCTGGGCACACTGGGTGCTGGAGACAGGCATGATGAAATCATGTGCATTGTTACTATGTAACACATTGTTTATCACTTCTAAATGTAGCTGTTATTTGTGGTTACTTGGTGTGTTATTGCACTGCTAAAGTGATGTTATTGACATGTGAGTAGTTTTTTATCGTTATATTGATAGATTATCAGACAGATACATAAACATACTAAGTAATGTAGATAAAAAGATTTAGATACATTTAGAGAGGTATCTATCAACCTATATCTATCTCATATCCAATTATCTATCTATCATCTATCTATCTATCTATCTAATATCTATCTCTCATCTCTATTTCTCTATCTCTTATTTATATATCCCTCTATTTTTGTATCTATCTATCTATCTATCTATCTATTTATCTATCTATCTTTCATCTATCTCCTATCTATCTCATATCTATCTATCTATCTATCTATCTATCTATCTATCTTTCATCTATCTCCTATCTATCTCATATCTATCTATCTATCTATCTATCTATCTATCTAATATATATCTAATATCTATCTATCTCATATCTATCTATCTCATATCCAATTATCTATCTATCATCTATCTATCTATCTATCTATCTAATATCTATCTCTCATCTCTATTTCTCTATCTCTTATTTATATATCCCTCTATTTTTGTATCTATCTATCTATCTATCTATCTTTCATCTATCTCCTATCTATCTCATATCTATCTATCTATCTATCTATCTTTCATCTATCTCCTATCTATCTCATATCTATCTATCTATCTATCTATCTATCTATCTATCTATCTATCTATCTATCTATCTAATATATATCTAATATCTATCTATCTCATATCTATCTATCTAATATCTATCTATCTCATATCTATCTCTCATCTCTATTTCTCTATCTCTTATTTATATATCCCTCTATTTTTGTATCTATCTATCTATCTATCTATCTTTCATCCATCTATTTATCTATCTATCTTATATCTGTCGATGTAATCTAATCTGTCTAATATATTTTGATCTATCTGTCTTCTATATATTTTTGTATCTATCTATTATCTATTAATCTATATCAAATCTAGCTATAAAAATACAGAAACTACCCACATGTCAAAAATAACTAGATAAAAAAAAACTAGATAGATATGACATAGACAGATAGATAGATAGATAGATAGATACTGTTGATACATTAGATCGATGGGGGAGATTTATAAAAACCTGTCTACAGGAAAAGTTGCCCAGTTGCCCATAGCAACCAATCAGATCGCTTCTTTCAGTTTGCAGAGGCCTTAGGTAAAAATAAAAGAAGCAAGCTGATTGGTTGCTATGGGCAACTGGGCAACTTTTACTTTGCACAGGTTTTGATAAATCTCCCCCAATGTTTCCCAACAAAGGTACCTCTGGCTATTGCAAAACTGCAACTCCCAGCATGCCTGGACAGGCATGTCCTGGCATGCTGGGAGTTGTAGTTTTGCAACAGCTGGGACACCCTGGTTGGGAAACAGATAGATAGATAGGAGATAGATATGATATGATATAAATAGGAGATAGATAGATATGAGATAGATAGGAGATAGATAGGAGATAGATAGATAGATAGATAGATAGGAGATAGATAGATAGATAGATAGATAGGAGATAGATAGATAGATAGATAGATAGATATGAGATAGATAGATAGACAGACAGACAGACAGATAGATAGATAGATATGAGATAGATAGGAGATAGATAGAAATATAGCTAGATAGATAGATAGGAGATAGATAGATAGATAGATAGATAGATAGATAGATATGAGATAGATAGGAGATAGATAGATATGAGATAGATAGATAGATATGAGATAGATAGATATGAGATAGATAGATAGGAGATAGATAGATAGGAGATAGATAGGAGATAGATAGATAGATAGGAGATAGATAGATAGGAGATAGATAGAAATATAGATAGAAACATAGATAGATAGATAGATAGATAGGAGATAGATAGATAGATAGATAGATAGGAGATAGATAGAAACATACATAGATAGATAGATAGGAGATAGATAGATAGATAGATATGAGATAGATATATAGCTTCCTGGTACCCAACCAGCTCACTGTCTCTTAGCTTGTTGTATAGTTTTCCATTGATATCGCCAGTATTATAGATATATACTTGTATTCATGCAGTGTTATTCGTTGTCATTTAGTTATAATATATGTATTTGTTCATATAGCACCAGCATATACAGCAGCACTTTACATTGAATACAAACAGAATCCTATAGAGCTCACAATCTAATTCCCCCATCTCGGGAATGCTTGTATAGTATATAAGGCTGCACAGTACATAAACCTTATAGGAGGCCATTAAAGGGGCTGCGTCTCCATAAACACCTCATGATGCTTCTTCAGGACTTCCACTTTTTTTTTTGTTACAGTTACAAACGACATCCTGGAGCCCTCTATTTGTATATGACCCATAATGTAGTAAATTGGAGTAGCCATATTAGTCCAGAGATGCAGAGGCAAATCAAACAATGTTGCAGTATCTTGTAGAGACAAAATGCTGTTAGTCCAATTAAAAAAAGGTATTACAAGATACTGCAACATTGTTTGGATTTGCATCTATGTGACCCATTAAATACAATGGAAAGTAACTTCACCTATATGGCAACTTTTTTTTTTTCCTTTCTCCTGGATCGTAGCTTCCCCATCAGTCTGATTTTCCAACCAGTGTGCCTCCAGCTGTTGCAAAACTACAACTCCCAGCAGGCCCGGACAGCCAAAGGCTGTCCGGGCCTGCTGGGAGTTGTAGTTTTGCAACAGCTGGAAGCTGAGAAGTTACTTTCCAGCAGATGTTGCCCTGGTTGGATTCCAGCCCATGGGCCCCTGCGTGTAGATGTTATATTGCAGTCTATAGGTTTGCAGCATTACTATCTTATTGTCTTTGTACAATTAGTGGTTTTGTATTACCGGAGGGAGGGGTTTCTGAGGGGGACATGTTAGGCCTTACACAGAGCTGCTCAGTGTACATTGTTCCACACTGTGCCCCCAAACCATCTGGCCGTGGGATCATTTGACTAATATAGGACCACAAGCTATTTGCATTCCCTCACTGTAGAACAATGCAGATATCCGACCCTATTGACTTAAAGGGGTACTCCGGTGAAAACCTTTTTTCTTTTAAATCAACTGGTAGCAGAAAGTTAAACATATTTGTAAATTACTTCTATTAAAAAATATCTTAATCCTTCCTGTACTTATTAGCTGCTGAATACTACAGAGGAAATTCTTTTCTTTTTGGAATGCTCTCTGATGACATCACGAGCACAGTTCTCTCTGCTGACGTTATTATAATAATACTTTATTTATTGTTGTCCTTAGTGGGATTTGAACCCAAGTCCCTAGCACGGCAAGGCAGCAGTGCTAACCACTGAGCCACCATGCTGCCCTTAGCATACATCTGCTATGCATCTGCTATGCATGGTTGCTAAAATGGACAGAGATGTCAGCAGAGAGCACTGTGCTCGTGATGTCATCAGTGTTCCAAAAAGAAAGGAATTTCCTCTGTAGCATTCAGCAGCTAATAAGTACTGGAAGGATTAATATTTTTTAATAGAAGTAATTTACAAATATGTTTAACTTTCTGCCACCAGTTGATTTAAAAGAAAAAAGGTTTTCACCGGAGTACCCCTTTAACATGGCCGGCCTTAATGATTAAATCTATAGCATTGGGCCAGTGTTTCCCAACCAGAGTGACCCCAGCGGTTGCATAACTACAACTCCCATCATACTTGGACAGCCAAAGGCTGTCCGGGAATGCTAGTAGTTGTAGTTTTGCAACAGCTGGAGGCACTCTGGTTGGAAAACATTGTATATGGCAATGGCAAAGAATGGAGGTGTAAATCAGCTATCAGCAATGCTGGGAGTTATAGTGCCACAGCAGAAGATTCACAGATTGCAGATGTTCATCTTTAGGCTAAGTTCACACAGGGACATTTCTGTGGTTCCGCTCATATTCAGTCCTGCCAAGCTGGAAGCAGATTTTTTTTGAGTTTTGCGGGTTTCACCAAAATGTTCACAAAATGTATGCAGAATTTCTTGCGTTTAACACACAGATTTCAGACGGAATTCAGAGTCCAATCGACATGTTCATTCTTTTTGGCGAAATCCGGAATGCAGAATTTCCGCAGCAGAAAATCTGTTGTTTGAATGTAACTGGAATTTTTTTTTTTTTTTTTAAGCAACTGGTACCAGACAGTTAAACAGATTTGTAAATTACTTCTATTAAAAAAATCTTAATCATTCCAGTACTTATCAGCTTTTGTATAATACACAGGAAGTTCTTTTCTTTTTGAATTTCCTTTCTGTCTGACCACAGTGCTCTCTGCTGACACCTCTGTCCATTTTAGGAACTGTCCAGAGTAGGAGAAAACCTCTCCTGCTCTGGACAGTTCCTGACATGGACAGAGGTGTCAGCAGAGAGCACTGTGGTCAGACAGAAAGGAAAGTCAAAAAGAAAAGAACTTCCTGTGTATTATACAGCAGCTAATATGTACTGGAAGGATTACGTTTTTTTTAATAGAAGTAATTTACAAATCTGTTTACCTTTCTGGCACCAGTTGATTAAAAAAAAAAAATGTATTCCAGCGGAGTACCCCTTTAACTTCATGTAGGAGAATTTTGAAGCAAATTATTATTATTATTATTATTTTTTGCCAGATTTCACAATGAAATTCTGCCGTGTGAACATACCCTTAGTCTCTGTTTACAAGGGATGATTCGAATTAGGGGCGGGATTTTTAAAATATTTTTTAAAAACATTTTAACAGTTTTTTTTACACTTTTTATTTTTGTGTCCCCCACCCACTTTTTATTTTTGTGCCCCCCCCCTTCCCCCCTCCCTTCCCCTATTGTTTGAATGCTGATCTAGATTAAAGGAGATCTGTAGTGCAATATAACTTATCCCCTATCCGAAGGATAGGGTATAAGTTATAGATCATAGATCGCGGGGGGTCCGAGCGCTGGGAGTATGCTGGAAATGAGGCACAGCAGTATGCTGGAAAGGGGGCGTTCTGTCCCCGCATGACACGGCGGCTGACACGCCCCCTCCATGTACCCCATAGAGATACATGGAGGGGGCGTGTCTGCTGGGGACGAAACTTCACTTCCTGCTGACTGCCGCTGCCCCATCCAGGAGATCCCGGGGGGCCCCAGCGCTCGGACCCCCCGCGATCTATAACTTATCCCCTATCCTTTGAATAGGGGATAAATTATTCTACGCTGGAATACTCCTTTAATGTAGATCAATGTAATGCATAAGCATTATATTGCTCAGTGAGAATGGCACTTTATTGCTCCAGCCTGTTTGAAGCAGGTTTTTTCAGTTACTCACTCACGGCCTGTACTGAGGCCTAGTACATCGCGGGCTGGAATGGGTTTATTAGAAATGACTGACAAAAACATAGGCACAAGAACAAAATGTTTCCAGTCGCCATTGTGACCTGACAACTGGGATTTGTCTAGCCCTGGTGTAGTGTGTAGTGTACTGTTGGGCAAAGCCACTTTTACTTCATATGTTCCCTAAACTGGGCTCTCTGTGCTAATCTCAGTCTGATGTGAAATCTGGATCTCCAAGTCATTTCTTAAAATATGCAATGCGGAATTTCTAATCTATGGCATATGTGTAACTAATAAGCTACAGGAAAGATAGATACGTAGAGAGGAGGTAGATTAAATGCTTGTCGAAAAGATATATTCACTGTAGACCAGTGGTCTTCAACCTGCGGACCTCCAGATGTTGCAAAACTACAACTCCCAGCATGCCCGGACAGCCATCGGCTGTCCGGGCATGCTGGGAGTTGTAGTTTTGAAACATCTGGAGGTTCACAGGTTGAAGACCACTGTTCTATATCATTCACCCTAATGTTACAGGGGTTGCAGCCTGAAGTCCCTGGCCGCTGGCTGTCCGGGCATGCTGGCAGTTGTAGTTTTGAAACATCTGGAGGTCCGCAGGTTGAAGACCACTGCTGTAGACTATAGGGTCGTACAGAACAATGGAGCCTGTTTCTAGGAGAGAATGGCCTTGGGCTTGCAGGAGATAATGATAGAAGCCCATGGAAATAGAGACTAAGTACACAACTAGTCATTGACATGGGAAGGGGTGACAAGGTTTACATTTAGTACTGTTCAAAAAAATAATAAATTCCTCTTTCAGCTCAAAATTTAGCTTGCATCTTCAGGATATTAAGATTATTTATTTTTTTTAAGACCAAGTACGGGGACCAATATTTTTTTAAGTGGTGACTTGCACACATTATTAATTAATTTTTTTTTTTTTATACATTTTTTCGTAATGTCATATGACAGACTTTGTAAAGTCTTAGGCGAAAGTTGAACATGAGGCCCTCATTGACTCATAATTAGGGAATGCTCCCAGTAGTTAGGTAGGGAATCCCCCCTATTAGGTAGAAGCCTCCAGTAGGTAGATAATCCCCCTCTCACATTAGGTAGAAGCCTGCAGTAGGTATATAATCCCCCCCACACACGCACACACAATATGTAGAAGCCCTAAGTAGGTAGGTAATCCCCTCCCCCAACCCATTTGGTCACATGTGTGGTGTGCCGGTACCGTATTGCATACCGTACCTGGTGTGGTGGTCCCCAAAGTCAGAGTAACTATGCTCAGGTAGGGTCCCCCAGGTGGGACAGCCCCTAGTCGCCTCTCCTCTATTCTAATTCTGTGATGTTTATATGAACATATTTAGTAATAATGTATATTTAATATAATGTATAGTATACTTACCTTGTTAGCGTCGCAGGACCTTTGGTCATGTGACTATGTTGATTCCTCTATGGTGTGTTAGAGGATCTTTGGAGGTCCTTGGGTCACATGTTTACCCATAATTCTATGTGAAGGTGATTGACAGAAGTATTGGACCAATTAGCTCTAGTCCAGCCCCTGCCCATATAAGGGAGCTGTAGCCAATTATCGCTCTCTTGGGTTGCTGCTCTCGTGGATGCTGGACTAGCAGGACGGATCTGCGCAACTTTCAAAGACACGCTAGGCCAGAAAACCTACCGGCCTCAGCCTAAACTAAACCGTGAGTTCTAAACTAATCCCCGCTAAAGCTAGCGTGACTACTGGACCAAAACTAAATCCCCTAAATCCAGTGGAACAGCGCATATCAGTCTAAGGACTCTAAATTGCTTGAGGTCCCAACCACTGTCAATCTCCAAGAGAATTTGCATGTATAGAGACTGTTCTGGTTATGAAGCTTGCATAAAATCTTCAGTAAAGTTCCAACTGTTCTCAGCAAACTCTCCGGTTGTGGACATTCAATTATTCTATACCTCCCTATCGCTCTTGGGAAGGGTGGCAGTAGGACAAGCCCTCACCCTGGCGTCACGAATAGCTAGGGTTAACTAGACACCCTTTAGTCACCGCAAAGCTATACTCCCCATATACTTCTCCCCCAGGCTATCACACATGTTCTCACTGGTTGGAGCCATTGATGCTGTAGCAGTTTTCAAACTTGACCCTAGGGCTTCAACACCATCTCCAGTTTCTAAAGCCTCCTTCCGATAGTCACTTTCCATTTTTCTTGTTTTTTGCACATAGTGGAAGCGTAGCGTGCCCGCCAGGTGGGCAGTTTTCTGCGCCAAATGATAATGTAATTTCACATTTTACATGTAACTGGAATGTATTACAAGGTGTATCCCTCATAGCCATGTCATACCAAAACACAGCAGAGTAAATCTCCCCCATTGTTTTTATGGAAGACGAACAGCGGAGATACTCATTGGTTGCCATATTGGATATCACCCAACCGGCTCGCTCTTTTGTTGACGGGCAGGTTGAGCTGGGTTGTAGAGTGACAAATACTTGTCTGACCAGATCTGGACCTGGGCCCTAAAAGAAGTGGGGAAACCTGTCAAAGACGTTTAGCTGGAAACACTGCAGTAAAGAACTGTATCCATGATGTGCTGCTATATATATAGATATCAGTGCCGGGCTGTGAAGTGCAGGATAAATCGTGTAATTAATTTCCTCGGAATGCTCAGTAATATTTGATGCAGTTTAAGTAGCTGACAGTGTCCCCTCTGCTGACCTGAGATAAGAGAAATTAATTTTTAATAAACCCCTTCCATGGCAGTCCCCTGGATTGTAGCCATAGATGCAGCGTTACTTACTGGTGATCATCATAATTTATTTCCCTCAATTCTATTTATACCTTTCCTATGTACCTTGCTCTGCAGCATCGGTTCATATACACTCTTATCTGGGCACCCTCCGTTTATCCTGCTCCTCCTGCTTCACAAATAATATTCCAGAACTACAGTGAAGACTGACACTTATAGGGGAATCACTATCTCAACTAATGTAATTAAACCTGGTAGGCATGTCAAGTAAAATATATTAGCAAATTTGCTTCCTACTCCTGATATTCCTGCTCCCATCCTTTTCTTGTTGACAGCTCACTGCCTAGGTTGCTGTGGTTAGGTGTGTGTGTCTATATATATATATATATATATATATATACACACACACACTGGTTCCTCAACATACAATGACCATTGTAACTGAAAACCAGACTCACCATACAATGCTACAGACAGTCCAGATATTTCAATGGCTGGAATAACTAGGGGTGTGAATCGGCATGAAGATACGATATATCGTGATAAATCCCGATTCTGTTTACAGGACGATATATCCCGATATATCCCGATTCTGTCTCAAAAACAATGTATTTTACACTTTTATTAAAACATTTTTTTATTTTTTTATTCACTTTATTAGACTTTTAGGATTAACCATTAGATTCCTCAGACAGATGAATGGAGTTATATTGAACTCCATTGATCTGCGATCCATTGATAGAGCCTAGTCAAGCCAGGATCTATCAATGACAGAGCCACGGGACAGCAGGAAGCAGAGGTAAGCCCTCCGGCTACCTCTATAGTGGATCGCCCGCCCGTGATCACCCTGCGTACTGCGGGGGGGGGGGGGGGGGGGGGAGAGCGATCCACCCCACTAGCCCACCAGGGAGCATTCACATATCCCTTTAGATTCCGCTGTCAGCTTTCACAGCGGTCATCTAAAGGGTTAATAGCAAGCCACGGCGATCGCCGCATGCTGGCTATTAGCGGCGGCCCCCAGCTACTGAAAATAGACAGGGACTGCAGAGTATGGAGTGGGCAGGAGTCCGGAGCCCGCTCCATACAGACTGCTGAGCGCCGCATGCTGGATATTAACGGCGGCCCCCAGCTACTGAAATCAGCCGGGGGCTGCAGAGTACAGAGCGGGCAAGAGTCGGGAGCCCGCTCCATACACCCAGAGCGCTGCCACGCTTGTCAGGTCCAGCCCTGCTTGCACAAGCCGGAAAAATTCACCTGCCCGGCACCAGGAACTGCATGTCCCGGGCGTCGGGAAATACCAATTCCACATCCCTAAAAAGATTGATTAAAAAGTATTTTGAATCGATTCAGTATCGCCAAATGGCAGAACTGACCAATCAGAATGGGCATTTCACTGGTACAACCCCTGTATTACTGAAGTGCATGCACTGAATTCCTGTCTGGTAGAGCCCCCTACAGTACAGGGGGGTACTACATGTTCTGTACTACTCTTCACCTGTGTCATGGTTAGCTGCTCCTTTGGACACCTGGTGAGGTCGCCTCCATGTTACTTAGGACATTGTGTGTACTTTACAGGACCTTGAAGAAGCTCCTGTCTTCTACATAGACAATGATTACAGCTCCCAGCAGATCTTTCTTACTTTTATATGTAAGGACTTGCTTTATCTGTAGTAGATATCTACTTATTTGTCTTTAATCTTCACTTTTTCCTATTTTTGGATGACTTTTGGGGCTTCAGAATCAATTACCAGTTTCCCATCAAGTTATGGGCTCAATATACAATGGTCTCAACATAGAGTGGTCGTCCCGAAACCAATTAAAGGGGTTATCCAGTGGGAGGGACATTTTAGCCATTGCACAGTATATCAAAAACAAACCTCTACTTACCTCAGCATTCCCGCGGTGCCTCTGGTGTCCTCTTCATGTCAGATATCGTGACACATGGGCCTGGAGTGACATCAGGGCGCAAAGTGCCACACAGCCCCTCAGCCAATCACTGGCAACGGCAATGTTGAGTCTCAGCCAGTATTAGCCTAACTATGGCCTCTAGAGTGGATTAGTGGTCTGTAACTTAGGCATCAAGCTGCTAGCAAGGAGATGAAAGGAGCAGGAATGTCAGGAAAAGGGGGCAAATTTTCTAAATAAATATATTTGCAGAAATATTTAACTTGACATGCCTTACGTAACTACGTAAGTTGGGATGGGAATATCCCTTTAAGGTAGTCATACACAGAAGATAGCTGACACCTATGCCTCCCGATCCCCACATAACCATGAATGCTCAGCTTGGTTGAGCATCCATGTGTTTAGAATGGAAATGTGGTGGGGTGAGCTGCTTCTGGACTCCTGGTAGCGGCCTGTCTCCCTAAGAACAAAAGGATGAGGCAGTTAAAAATGCAACATACCTGATCTTTTTCTCCCCTGACATTATATATAGGGCGACGGTCAGGAAGCCACCATACACACTAGATGGGGGTCTGGGGGGTTTGGCCATCACATGTTTATGGGGGGCCTTGAATTATCAAAGTTGGAATGGAGAGAAAGGCCAAATACTCACTAGACATGTATCAGAAGATTTTGGTGGGACCAGGTGACTATCTAATGTATATGGGGGTCTCCAAACCCTCCCATCACCATGCTCAATTTAAGCTACTAACAGAGAAGTCTGGAATCAGCATTCTTCCAAGTCAAGTATTCATGTCTATGGGGGAGATCAAAAAAGATGGTTGTGTAGCATGTTTTGATTTCTTTGTTCTTAGGGAGCTTCAGAATGCATTTAAAATGAGTGCAAGCTCAGCTGACCCGAGCATGCATGCATATGGAGGATAGGGAGAGACAGCCATCTTACAGTACGTGTATGGCTGCCTTAAAGGGGTACTCCGGTGGAAATTATTATTTTTTTTAAATCAACTGGTGCCAGAAAGTTAAACAGATTTGTAAATTACTGTTTGTATAGAGTTCACACACCGCTCACCACCTCTCGGAATAGCCGCAACACCTGTGCCTGGGAGTGTCGATCCCACCTTCGGCTAGGTACAAATGTAGAAAATGACAGAAGTCTACGATTAAGCACGTAACTGCGAAACGCTTCAGTCACCTTGCTCTGTTGTGAACATTGTCTGAAGATTCCTAAATAAAGCAAAGCTACTTTTAACTGCAACTCCAAGTGCTGGGCGATCCTTTCATTTTCTAGATTTTTAAATTACTTCTATTAAAAAATCTTTACCCTTCCAGTACTTTTTAGCAGCTGTATGCTCCAGAGGAAATTATTTTTTATTTGAATTTCTTTTTTGTCTTGTCCACAGTGCTCTCTGCTGACACCTCTGTCCGTGTCAGGAACTGTCCAGAACAGCATAGGTCTGCAATGGAGATTTTCTCCTGCTCGGGACAGTTCCTGATACTGGCATCAGGTGTCAGCAGGGAGCACTGTGGACAAGACAAAAAATAAATTCAAATAGAAAAGAATTTCCTCTGTAGCATGCAGCTGCTAAAAATTACAGGAAGGCTAAAGATTTTTTTAATAGAAGTCATTTACAAGTCTATTTAACTTTCTGGCACCAGTTGATAAAAAAATTAATAAAAAATAAATAAATAATGTTTTCCACTGGAGAACTCCATATGACAAAGCAAATGTAGATGTTATTCCAGTGGAACGTTGTCCTCATGTAAAACCAGGACAACCAGATACTTTTCTGTAAAAGCAAAAATTCCCTTTCCCTTGACACGCTGATGGGAATAAATCGTAGCCATAGAAACATTTATCTGTAGGACGAGCCTCGTGAGCCATAGCCGCCTTCATGCCGTATATTGCAATTTCCTTTTTCAGTTCATGGTCCATAGAATATAAAGGAGATTATTTCTGTAGGGGTCACCTTAAAAGCACTTTGGGGAACACCGGAGTTCACATTGTACACAACTGGATTGTACACAACTGGATTCACAGTGCTGAATCCTTATAACGGTGGACTTTAAACTATGGACCTTCAGATGTTGCAAAACTACAACTTCCGGCATGCCCGGACAGCCAACGGCTGTCCGGGCATGCTGGGAGTGGTAGTTTTGCAACAGCTAGAGGCCTACTGTTTGGAGATTTCTGCTTTACAGGGAAAAGTCTATGGGGATGCTTTGGCAAAGCTGCCTAGACATGCTGTGTGACCTTTGAATTGGTATAGATTGATCTCTGAGCATCATCTATTGTGAAGATCCGGTCTTCTCTATATATTGGTATCACCTGTTACTTTAAAGGAGTAGTCCAGTCCTGAAAAACTTATCCCCTATCCTAAGGATAAGGGATGTTTTATATTAAGCTCAAGCGAGTATTAAGCCCACCCGGGGGCAAGCGATTTGGCCCAAAATTAAGCCCAAGCGAGCATTAAGCCCAAGCAAGAATTAAGCCCACCCGGGCAGGCAATTTGGCCAAAAATTAAGCCCAAGCGAGTAGCAAGCCCACCCGGGGAAGGCAATTTGGTCGAAAATTAAACCCAAGCAAGGATTAAGCCCAAGCAAGAATTAATCCCACCCTGGCGGGCAATTTGATCGAAAATTAAGCCCAAGCGAGAATTAAGCCCAAATGAGAATTAAGCCCAAGCAAGAATTAAGCCCCACTCCCCGAGGGGTTTGGGAAAGGGGATACGTTTTTCAGGACTGGATTACTCCTTTAATGCTGTACAGATCACTTTCCAGAAGCCTCCTCCTTATCATCACAGTCAGAACAGAAAGTCTTAGTTTACTTTTAGGCCTAGTGGCCAAAATAAGAATTGCAAAATTTCAGGATTATTTTAAAATATAGATAGCATTTGCTCTATCCTACAGAGAACTTCTCCAACCATGATTGGCGTCGCATTGGGAATATTTTGTGGCTTAGTGCTCCCCTAAATTTTTAGCGTTCCTCCTATATTTATGACATGTAACAAAGCCATATGTTTCAAGATAGGAAAGCGTTGCAGTGCGTGGATATATGGATGAATGCAGCAAAAAAAGGGAATTAGAACACATATATATGATAATGGGAGCACTTTAGGGAACATTACTGGCATATCTAGTGCAGGGTGGTAAGGGGCGGTGTATGACTCAGGGATCTTGTCTCTGGCGTTCTTTGAATTGCCATGTCATACACAACCTGGACCAAGAATAACACCTAACATCAGTTATGATAGGAGTATTCCTTTAACCCGTAGGGCGTGGGTCTATAGTATAGTCTTTATATATCGGTAAGTTCTCTGGTAATTCCACCCCCACTCCAGTGTTGCCTGCGGAGCCTGCTGCAATGATGTCATGCTCACATGTAGCCACCACTAAACATATTACAGTGACACAACATCAAGGGGCCATAGCGCAGTACCGCACTGCGGCAAGAGCATCCGGACATCACTTCCGGCCGCAATGTGGGTAAAATGCAGACTGTCATAGGTGAGTGGTGATGCATATAAAGTTCTTGCATCGCTACTCACTTAAGAGGCAGTAACAAGGACTTACTACAGGAACAGGGACTTAGTGTAGGAGCAAGAACAGGACTTACTACAGGAGCAGGAACAGGGGGTAACTACAGGAGCAGGAACAGGCACTAACTACAGGAGCAGGGACAGGACTTATTAAAGGAGCAGGAACAGGGCTTACTACAGGAGCAGGAACAGGGGCTAACTACAGGAGCAGGAACAGGCACTAACTACAGGAGCAGGAACAGGACTTACTGCAGGAACAGGACTTACTACAAGAGCAGGAACAGGACTTACAACAGGAGCAGGGATAGGACTTACTAGAGAAGCAGGAATAGGACTTACTACAGGAGCAGGAACAGGGGGTAACTATAGGAGCAGGAACAGGACTTACTACAGGAGCAGGAACAGGACTTACTACAGGAGCAGGAACAGGGGGTAACTACAGGAGCAGAAAAAAACGTACTACAGGAGCAAGAACTGGCACTAACTACAGGAGCAGGAACAGGGACTTACTACAGGAGCAGGAACAGGGACTAACTACAGGAGCAGAAACAAAATCTTACTACAGAAGCAGGAACAGGGATATACTACAGGAGCAGGAACAAGGACTTACTACATGAACAGGGACTTACAACAGGAGCAGGGACTTATGTCAAAGGTAGGAGTCCCTGTTCCTGAACACTGAGCAGTGAAGCATATACTTGATGTTCAGCTAAAGGTGTTTTCTATGACTTTTTAATTTACAGCCATCAATATCTGATCGGTGGGGGTTAACTGTTTGATAAAACTGCTGCTCCCGTATTTACACTGTGCTCCCTTCACAGTGTTGTGGCCACATCAGGTTACTGCAGCTCAGCTCCCTATGAAGTGAATGGGGCTGTGCTATAGTACTAAGCTACATCTGTGAATGAGCCACTGTGACTGGATAAACTATTTGTTCTCATGAGCGATGAGGATGGTGACCTCCCACCAGTTGCACATTGATGACCGAATCCATGTTAACCATCTGTAATACAGTATGTGAAATCTATTGGCACCGATGTAGTCAGTATTTCAGAACAAGGGGCCTTAAAGGGGTACTCCACTGGCCAACATTTGGAAGTAAATGTTCTGAACGCTGTTTTCGTGCTGCGGGGGTTGGCCATGCCCCTTGTGACATCACGGCCACACACCCTCAATGCAAGTCTATGGGAGGGGACATGGCGGCCGTCATGCCCCCTCCCATAGACTTGCATATAGAGGGCGTGACCGTGATGTCACGGGGGCGTGGTCGACCTCAGCAGCACGAAAACAGCATTCGGAACATTTAATTCCAAATGTTGTCCAGTGGAGTACCCCTTTAAACTCTGGTTTAAGAACATCTGAGCATTGGGGCGTCCTGTTTTATGTTACAGGCTTGTGTATAGTGAACAGTCCACTTAAATAATGATGATGATACCTTATATAACACCAAGATTGTATTGCGCTTCATTCTTCTTCTACGTGAGCAAATTCATCTCCACCAGTCATAGCCATTGTACTCCTGTACTTTACATAGAACATCAAGGTGAGAGCTTTATAAATGAAAAGCATTGAGTCTCTTCAGAATAACAAGGACACACGTCAAAATAAAGAAAACCGTGGAATCAATAAGGACACTGATAAAATGACCATTGACTTCAAAAGAGATGTTTTGTGTTATGTTTGTTATGTTATGGCCTTCAAGCAGCACCACCATCATTCTGCACTCAGTACCCCGTGGTGAGAGTGTGAAAACAGAATGTGAGAAATTTTTGCAAACTTATCAAAAACGAAAAACTAAAATTAAATTCAGACCCTTTGCTATGACACTTGAAATTTAACTCTGGGCTCATAACATCTCTATGATGCTCTTACACCTGGATTAGAATCATCTCTGGTAAATTCAGATGATGGGACAGGATTTGGAAAGACACAGCCCGGTCTATATAAGGTCTCACTGCTGACAATGTACACTGCTCAAAAAAATAAAGGGAACACTTAAACAACACAATGTAACCCCAAGTCAATCACTTCTGTGAAAACCGCACTGTCCACTCAGGAAGCAACACTGATTGACAATCAATTTCACATGCTGTTGTGAAAATGGAACAGACAACAGGTGGAAATTATAGGCAATTCGCAAGACACCCCCAGTAAAGGAGTGGTTCTGCAGGTGGTGACCACAGAACACTTATCGGTTCCTATGCTTCCTGGCTGATGTTTTGGTCACTTTAGAATGCTGGCGGTGCTTTCACTCTAGTGGTAGCAGGAGACTGAGTCTACAACCCACTCAAGTGGCTCAGGTAGTGCAGCTCATCCAGGATGGCTCATCAATGTGAGCTGTAGCAAGAGTGTTTTCTGTGCCTGTCAGCGTAGTGTCCAGAGCATGGAGGCGCTACCAGGAGACATGCCAGTACATCAGGAGATGGGGAGGAGGCTGTAGGAGGGCAACAACCCAGCAGCAGGACCGCTACCTCTGCATTTGTGCAAGGAGGAGCAATAGGACCACTGCCAGAACCCTGCAAAATGACCTCCAGCAGGCCACAAATGTGCATGTGTCCACTAAAACGGTCAGAAACAGACTCCATGAGGGTGGTATGAGGGCCCGACGTCCACTGGCGCCACTGGCGCCCTGTGCTCTTCACAGATGAAAGACGTGTCAGCGTCTGGAGATGCCGTGGAGAATGTTCTGCTGCCTGCAACATCCTGCAGCATGACCGGTTTGATGGTGGCTCAATAATGATGTGGGGTGGCATTCCTTTGGGGGGCCGCAGAGCCCTCCATGTGCTTGCTAGAGGTAGCCTGACTGCTATTAGGTACCGAAATTAGATTCTCAGACCCCTTATGAGACCATATGCTCGTGCGGTTGGCCCTGGGTTCCTCCTAATGCAAGACAATGCTAGACCTCATGCAGCTGGAGTGTGTCAGCAGTTCCTGCAAGAGGAAGGCATTGATGCTATGGACTGGTCTGCCCGTTCCCCAGACCTGAATCCAATTGAGCACATCTGGGACATCATGTCTCGCTCCATCCACCAATGCCACGTTGCACTACAGACTGTCCAGGAGTTGGCGGATGCTTTAGTCCAGGTCTGGGAGGACATCTCTCAGGAGACCATCCACCACCTCATCAGGAGCATGCCCGGGCATTGTAGGGAGGTCATACGGGCATGTGGAGGCCACACACACTACTGAGACTCATTTTGATTTGTTTTAAGGACATTACATCAAAGTTGGATCAGCCTGTAGTGGGGTTTTCCACTTTGATTTTGAGTGTGACTCCATATCCAGACCTCCATGGGTTGATAAATTTGATTTCCGTTAATAATTTTGGTTCGATTTTCTTGTCAGCACATTGAACTATGTAAAGAAAAATTATTTAATATGATTAGTTCCTTAATTCAGATCTAGGATGAGTTATCTTAGTGTTCCCTTTACTTTTTTTGAGCAGTGTATGTCAGAGCCAAAACCAAGTCATGAGAAGGAGAGAACTGCCTGTAGAGCTCAGAGGCAGAATTGTGTGGAGTCACAGATCTGGACAAGAGTACAAAAACATTTCTGCTGCACTGAAAGTTCTGAAGAGCACAGTGGCCTCCATAATGCTTCTTTTGAAAAAGAATGGAACAACCAGGACTTCTTCTAGAGCTGACCACTCCTTCAAACTAAGTAATCGGGGAAGAATGGCCTTGGTAAGAGAGAAAACCAAAAACTCAATGGTCAATCTGGCTGAGCTACAAAGATCCTGTGTGCAGGCGGGAGAAACTTCCAGATCAACCATTACTCAATTTTAAGCTGGACACTGCTCATCACCTGCCCAATACCATCCCTACACTGAAGTATGGTGGTGGTCGCATCATGATGTGGGGGTGGTTTTTAAATAAAGCAATGTACAAAGATAAAAAACCTCATCTAGAGAACTGTGGACCTCAGTCTGGGCCAAAGGTTCACCTTCCAACAAGACAATGATCCTAAACACTCAGCCAAGACAACACAGGAGCGGCTTAGGGATGACTCTGGTAATGTTCTTTAGTAGTCCCCTGGGCGGGGAGCTAAGATCATCTAGTCCCCCTGCTCCGCCTGTAATCCCGCCCCCTCAGTGTGACTGACAGCCCATGTCACAGCTCTTCTCCTTAAGCATACGGAGCAGAGCGATGACGCGAGCCGTGCCCGGACTGTCAATCATGCTGAAAGGCATGGTTACAGCGCAGCAGATGGGACTAGGTGAGTAAAGCTCCCCACCCAGGGGACTACTTACAGAGCCTGTGGGGGACACTTTCTAACATCATTTCCTCACTATCCCTGTGGGCAGGAATGTCTCCCAGGGATGGCAAGGAAGAAGATTTTACCATTCATTATGCGTTACCATGTGTTATACATGGTAATACAGTGGCCCTTCAAGTAACAATATTAATTGGTTCCAGGACGACCATTGTATGTTGAAACTTTTTTATGTTGAGATCATAACTCTATGGAAACCTGGTAATTGGTTCTGAAGCCCCAAAATGTCATCCAAAAATATGAAAAAGTGAGGATTAAAAAAAAAATAAGTAGATAACTAATAGAGAGAAAGCAATTCCATACATATAAAAGTAAGGCTGCGTTCACATGGTCGTCTAGATGCGTTCCGTTCTTTTCCCTTCAAAAATAAAAACGGACTTTAAAAAAAACAGGCAATAACGGATGCAAACTGATGTTATCTGTTTGTATCCGTTTGTATCCATTATTGTTCAGTTAATAAACAAAAAAAACTATATATATATATATATATATATATATATATATATATATATTTTTTTTTTTGTTCTGAGCATGTTCAGAAAGAAAAACGGTTCAAAAAACGGTTTGAAAAAATAGATGCAAATGGATGACATTAAAGGCTCATCTGTTTTCCATAGACTTCAATGTTAAAGTTACTGTATCCGTTTTTTTCTTCAGTTTTTTTGACGGGAGAAAAAATACTGCATGCACCGTCTTTTCTCCCGTAAAAAAACCAAAAAACGGAAATGAGCGCAGACGGGTGCAAACGGATGTGATAGGATTGTAAAAAAATCCCATTGATGTCAATGGGATTTTTTAATAATCGTTTCACATCCGATTGCACCCGTCTGCGCTCATTTCCTTTTTCTTTTTTACGGAAGAAAAGATGGTGCATTCAGTATTTTGTTAATCTGTTTACAAGCAGCAACAACTGAACCTGAACGGGGAAAAAAAATGGGGACAGACGGCGCCACCAGACACCAGTCAGTGCACACACTTCAGTAATATAGGTGTTTTACCAGTGAATGCCCATTCTGATTGGTCGGTTCTTGCAGCCATTGACACGGTTTACAGATCTGGACTGTCCGTGGTATTGAATGTTGAGTCTGATTTCAAGTTACAATGGACCAGAAAAGACATTGTATGTTAAAACTATTGTATGTTGAGGCCATTATAAGTTGAGGGATCACTGTATCTTATTATAGGTTTCCTTTAAAGGGTAGCTCCCATCATCCTATTTTTTTTTTTTTGCTAGCCCGTTTCCCCCCCCCCCCCCCCGCTACGGCACTAGCCCGTTCACTCCTCGCCCCAAGCCCCCCCCCCCCCCCAAGCCCCCCCCCCCCCCCGCCCCGCATACCCGATTCCCTCATTACACTTACAGTTACTACAGAGTCCGGCAGCGGGCGTGCAGGAACAGCGGCGGCAACGAGGCGGCGGCGGCGATGTGCGGGAGGAGTGGCCTCCCAGCCAGTGGCCGGGGAGCCAATGTGCTCGCTCCCACCTGTCTGATTGACAGGCAGGGAGCGAGTGCAGCCTAACTGAAAATGGACTGATTGCCACTCCAAAATCAGTCCTTTTTCAGTGGCCAGATTTTAAATGTAAATTAAACCTTTTTAATGGAAAAAAAAAATAACAAAAGAATATTAGAGATATGTTGTAGTACATAAGTATTACAACATATCAAAAAATAAAGTTGGTGACAGTGCCCATTTAAGACTTTTTGAAATAGAAATCATTTTGAAAACTAATAAAAAAAAAAATTCTCCAGAGTACCCCTTTAATGGGCTTTCTGAAATGGAAATCAGGCAAAACAAATGTCCTTTTATTTTTATTTTATTTTTTTTACCTTACATATGGTCCACGTAAAGGACGTGGATCATCATAGCAAGCCATGTGCACATCCTCAGCCAGCAGGAACTGCTGGGAAACTATATTTTGCAGAATTATGAATGCGGCTCTGGAGCCTAATAATCGATTCCAATATAAATGTAAACGTCATGTAAAAAAAAAAGTACCTAAATTCTTTATATACAGTTGATCACTGCCTGTATTTGAAATTGAGGTCAAAGGTGAACATGAGCTTTACTTAGTATAGTATGTGTTACTTGGTTTGTTTGTAGCGCCATGTTTATCTTTCCTCTACTTTACATAAGGTACAATGTGATCTTCTTCGCTCTTATTTACAGATACATTATGTAACATTGGAATAATGCCGCCTGTTGTAGGGCCCGGCTATTGCGGCGCTGAGTGTTTTCCCTTCCAGGCAGCCTCTGTATCTTTTTTTCCTGTAACCCTGTAATCTTCGCTATGCCGCCTGCCTTTAATGTGGGAAATTAGATGGGTGTCGGTAACCATTCCTCTGTTACCTAGGAAAATAATAATAGTAATGCCACTGCCCGGCCCGGTGTAGCTGTAAGTTACATAATTTCCCATCACAAACACAAAGCTTGCTGGAGCCCCTGCTGATCTCTGTAGCTGATCTCTATGGGATTTAAAGGGGTACTCCGGTGGAAAACATTTTTATTTTTTTTTTTTTAAATCAACTGGTGTTAGAAAGTTAAACAGATTTGTAAATGACTTCTTTGAAAAAATCTTTACCCTTCCAGTACTTTTTAGCAGCTGCATGCTACAGAGGAAATTCTTTTCTTTTTGAATTCCTTTTTTTTTGTCTTGTCCACAGTGCTCTCTGCTGACACCTGATGCCCGTATTAGGAACTGTTCAGAGCAGGAGAAAATCCCCATTGCAAACCTATGCTGCTCTGGACAGTTCCTGACACGGACAGAGGTGTCAGCAGAGAGCACTGTGGACAAGACAAAAAAGAAATTCAAAAAGAAAAGAATTTCCTCTGTAGCATACAGCTGCTAAAAGGTACTGGGAGGGTAAAGATTTTTTTATTAGAAGTCATTTACAAATCTGTTTATCTTTCTGGCACCAGTTGATTTAAAATAAATAAATACATTTTCCACGGGAGTACCCCTTTAAGGGCTATATGAAACTTAGCTTAGCTATCCTACAGATCAGTGTTTCCCAACCAGGGTGCCTCCAGCTGGTGCAAAACTACAACTCCCAGCATGCCCGGACAGCCGAAGGCTGTCCGGGCATGCTGGGAGTTGTAGTTTTGCACCAGCTGGAGGCACCTCGTTGGGACACATTAGTGTAAAATAACGTACCTGTTATATCAAAGCAAAAAATACTACTTCTATATGTTACTCACAAGGTCATGCAGATTCTTCATATGTCTATGTGTCTAGCTTCTGTATTTGGCGCACAAATCTCTCCGTTCTGCTGCTCACTCATTCTGACATCCACTGCTCAGGAAGGGGCGTGTGCAAGGCAAGAACTTATCCCGCCCTTACCCACCAGGAATTATAAATAAATTTCAAATGAACCTAAAATACAAAAATAAATATTTTCGGATATATTTAGGGTCTATGCACACTATGGAGTTTCCACCAGGAGAGACTAGGGCAGAGAGACTGGTGCCAAAAAAGTTATACAGATTTGTAAATGACTTCTATTCCAAAAAATTAAATCTTCCAGTACTTATCGGCTCCTGTATGCTCCACAGGAAGTTGTATTTCTTTCAGGAGTCCTTTTCTGTCTGACCACAGTGCTCTCTGCTGACACCTCTGTATCAGGAACTGTCCAGAGCAGGAGAGGTTTTCTATGGGGATTTGCTTGTACTCTGGACAGTTCCTGATACAGACAGAGGTGTCAGCAGAGAGCATTGTGTTCAGACAGAAAAGAACTCCAGAAAGAAATGCACTTCCTGTGGTGGACACAGCAGCTGATAAGTACTGGAAGGTTTACGATTTTTAAATAGAAGTAATTTGCAAATCTGTTTTAACATTTTGGCACCAGTTGATTTGAATTTTTTTTTTTTTTTCCCACTGGAGTACCCCTTTAAGAGATTGTCTCTTCTAAAGGTTTGTCCACTTTGGAGAACAGTTTTAGGCTTTCTTTACCCAGGTTAAAGATTCAGCTTGATGCCCCAATGCTGGCCTGACCAAGGCAGAGTGGCCTTATGGTGACACCCCACCTAGATGTCTAGGGGCGGAGTACCCCTTTAAGGGGATAATGCGGCATCTTTGCCCTCAGTAGCCCTCCTTCTGATTTGCCATCCCTTTCTATGGACTTTACTATATGCAGCAGTTTATAGAATCAATGCAGCGGAGTTTGTACTAGTATATGTATATGTACATATACGTATAATGTATACACACTGCCCATGTATAAAGGCATACAGTATACAGTATACATGTAAATTTGCCTTTTATATAGTTATGTAATCAATGTTATTTTAACTTTTTTTTTTTTTTTGCTTTCAGATTAACCTGCCATGACTACAGCAAGATACCGGCCTACGTGGGATTTGGCTCTAGACCCACTGGTTTCCTGCAAACTTTGCCTTGGAGAGTATCCAGTGGAACAAATGACCACAATATCACAATGCCAATGCATTTTCTGTACACTGGTATGCATAGATTTCCTTGCATTATTTGTATATGCGAAGGGGAATGGGATCGTACTCATCGGAACAATGGCTTGTGTAAACAGTCTTGTAGACCAGTGTTTCCCCACCAGGGTGCCTCCAGCTGTTGCAAAACTACAACTCCCAGCATGCCCGGACAGCCGTTGGCTGTCCGGGCATGTTGGGAGTTGTAGTTTTGCAACAGCTGGAGGTACCCTGGTTGGGAAACAATGGTGTATAACATCCAGTTCTTAAAGGGTTACTCCGCACCCCGGCATCCGGAACATTGAGTTCCTGAACGCTTTGTGCGGGCTTCCATGTTCAAGCCCGCCCTCTCGGCCGTCACGCCCCCTCCCATAGACTTGCATTGAGGGGGCAGGACGTGATGTCACATGACGGGGCGTGATGTCCCGAGAGGACGGGCGTGAACACGGAAGCCCGCACACAGCGTTCAGGAACTCTATGAAGCAGAGTAACCCTTTAAAGCACATACTTGTCATATCAATGAAAAAAATAAAAATAATGCTGATATAAGTTCTGTATTTTCCCTCTGTTCTGCTGCTCACTCATTCTGATATCCTCTGCTCAGGAAGGGGCATGTCCGAGGCAGGCACTGAGCCCTGCCTTACTCACTAGGATTTATAAATAAATCTTATATGAACCTTAAATACAGAAATAATTAATCTTCCCCTATACTTAAGGTCTATGCATACTACGAAATTTTCACCAGGAGAAACTCCGAGGGCGGCTGGTGCCGTTTGAATCAGTCAGTACTAGGATCGCGCAGACATGGCCGGTTTCCATAGAAGGCAATGTATTCCGCCAAAAGAATGACCATGAAGCTCTGCCGCTGAAATTCCAGAGTGTGCACTGTTCAGCTAAATCCCATTAACAACAATGGGGCTCTGCTGCACGGGAGTTAAGGA
Source organism: Hyla sarda (assembly GCF_029499605.1). Taxonomy (NCBI): domain Eukaryota; kingdom Metazoa; phylum Chordata; class Amphibia; order Anura; family Hylidae; genus Hyla; species Hyla sarda. The sequence continues at coordinate 44,760,075 of NC_079191.1, forward strand.
GTCATTTTTGGAAAATAATTTACAAATATGTTAGGAATCACATAGGTTATCTATTGGAGGGAAGTTGTTTAAAATCACAGAGACTATTTAATGGGGACTCCGGTGGAAAACATTATTTGTTTATTTATTTATTTTTTAAATCAACTGTTGCCAGAAAGTTAAACATATTTGTAAATGACTTCTATTTAAAACTCTTAATTCTTCCAGTACTTATCAGCTGCCGTATGTGTCACAGGAAGTTCTTTTCTTTTTGAATTTATTTTCTGTCTTACCACAGTGTTCTCTGTTGATACCTCTGTCTGTGTCAGGAACTGTCCAGAGCAGGAGCAAATCCCCATAGCAAACCTATCCTGCTCTGGACAGTTCCTGACACAGACAGAGGTGTCAGCAGAGAGCACTGTGGTCAGACAGAAAAGAAATTCAAAAAGAAAAGAACTTCTGAAGTAGCATATAGCAGCTGATAAGTACTGGAAGAATTAAAAATTTTAAATAGAAGTCATTTACAAATATGTTTAACTTTCTGGCACCAGTTGATTTAAAATGATTTAAAAAAAAATAAAAAAATGTTTTCCACCGGAGTACCCCTTTAAGCTCGATTCAAAACAAGTAGTCGGGAGCGTGCAGGAGAACAGATGGGAGCTGTAGTTTTGCAACAGCTGGAGGTCCACAGTTTCGAAGACCACTGCTGTGGACCTTACCTATGAGAAAACACCATCTAGGAGACTTTCTTGGCATCTATGGTAATGACTGTAAAATCTTGTGTACCTCCACGTTTACCTGGAGATTTTTATTATTTTACAGACTACCTAACATAATAATGATAATTCTTCTTTATTTATTTATATATATATATATATATATATATATATATATATATGTAGCACACACATATTTCATAGAGCTGTACACAGCTTATCATATCTCAAATTGGGCCCATTGGGGCTCAGAATCTAAATTCCCCTAGATTCCCGTGAGGGAACCCACAAAAACACGGGGAGAACATACAAACTCTTTGTAGATATTGTCCTTGATGGGATTTTAACCTAGGACTCCAGCACTATAAGGTAACAGTGCTAACCAGTGAGCTACCATGCTGTAACACATAGCAACGTAGTAACGCTGGGCTAATAATAATAATAATAATAATAATATATATATATAAATATATATATATATATATATATATTAATAGTACTGTACATTATAGACTTCCATACCTCATATAGGACATAAAAGAAAGTAAAGGAAGTAGTTCAGTGCTTCCCAACCAGTGTATCTCCAGCTGTTGCTAAATTACAACTTCCAGCATGCTTGGACAGCGACATGTTGGGAGTAACTGGTCCATCCCTTTTATTACCCACAGATATCTCTGCAGGATATATATATATATATATATATATATATATATATATATATATATACAGTATACATATCTCATATATTGTTCTATTACTATGGGAGGCAGACCATGTGATCCAGGCTTGAGGTTACAAGGTTTTTATATATTGTTGTTGCTTCTTATCCTTAACATAAAAGCAGCTCATTTTATTATTTTATTCCATGTTTTATTTGCCTTTCATATTAACCACTCACCTAGTTTCATGTATCATTTCTCACCTTTGGGTTCTAGTTCTTGTGCTATTTTTGATCTTTCATATTTATATCATGCGGGCGGCCGTGCTGTACTGATGTAACAAGCCGTCTAATCCGTCATAGTCCGTACACTGGAAACCAATGTGTGACTGTCTGCAGAGAGCTGATAACCGTACATACTGTCTACATAGATTCCAAGACTGAAACAGCAGAACTTTAACCTCAAATCGGGTGCGATGTATGGAAACAGAAAATATACAAAGAAGATTATAACAAAAGACATTTTAGCTGCAAAAAAAAATCTTAAAAATAGGAATTATTTCAAAAATTTTGAAGCATTTCTGATGATAAAATGGTATTAAAAGGGTTTTATGGGACTACATAATGAATGGCTTAACCACAATCCCAGATCGGCGGTTGTTGACACCTGGCTTCTCCGCAGATTACCTTTTCGGTATCCTGCACTACACGGTGAACAGGACTAAAAGTCTTGCGCCATTTATTGTATAGTGGTGGCAGCTAGTAACTGCAGCTCTGCTCCTATTAATGGGATGCGCTACTGACCGTCCCTAGAGTAACCTCCGCGGTGCCCGTGTGTCCTGCTTTGTCTGCTCATAGAAGCCATTCTCTGCTATGAGCAAACACACAGTATAATCTTTGAGTCGCGCGCACATGCACAATGTACTCACAGACATCGCGGTCGCTCTACCTACTCCCTGTGCTAGGCCGAGAGCAGCCGTGATGTCTGTGAGTATACTTCACATGTGCGCGCGACTCGCAGATCACTGTGTGTCTGCTCGTAGGCACAACAGCCTGGGCACAGCAGGGGGCTCACTCTAGGGACAGTTGTAGCGCATTTGCGAATGCGCTATGTGTGACCCCACCCTTAGACCATATTCACTCAACAGAATTTCTGAGCAGAATCCACCGGAAAAATGTATTTAGAGCCCTATTGTTTTCAATGGGATTGGGCTACGCCATACACATGGTGGATTTTCCACCCCGGAAATTCTGATTCCGCTCTCCGCCGAAAGAATGAGCAAGTTCATTCTTTTGCCGAAAGCCCATTGGAAATGCATTTCAGTCTATGGAGATTGTGCCTTTCCGAGCCATCCTAGGGCCGGCAGAACATGTTATTTGCGGAATGTCCACCTGTGTTTTCTGGACAGACATTCTGCAAATTTTCCGCCATGTGAATGAGGCCTGAGGCTAAGGAGTGGTTGGCACAAAAGAACTGCCCTTTCATTTTGCACTGCGAAGATGAAGTTTTTGTTGTGTTTTTTTTTTCCAAAAATAGTGGGTTTTAGTCTTGACATCCCAAGATGAGTAATACAAAAGGCAAGGGATAAAATTACAAGTGGGTTTGGTGTTTCATAATCCCTTTTGACTTTCTGTTAACTTCTGGATGCGGGTTATTTTTTGGGACATTTGAAAAAAAACATAAACAAAGTAGAAACCTATCCTTATGCTTGGATTCCACTTGGTAGTTTTTGGAAAAGGAACGCCACTGCCATTTTTGAATCACTTTTGAGCCACTGCATTTTTTGGGCCTAAGTGCAACCTTTGCTTTACTTGGCCATTAAGACCAGTGCACCTCCTTCAGTAGTAACAGGCCAGTAACACTCATAAAGCCTACAGGGGTTTCTACTTACAAGGGGGCAAACTACATGTAGGGCTACCTAAAGGGGGACAAGCTACCTACAGGGGGAAGCTACCTACAGGCGGGTCCTACCTACACAGGACAATCTACCTACATGGCGAAAACTCTATACGGGTGGGGAAAGAGGAGGTGTCCCACAGTAACAAAAAAAAAAAATAAAATTCTGAGGTGTGCCGTGAGCTAAAGAAGGTTTAAAGGGGTTATCCAGGAAAAATCTTTTTTTTTTATATATCAACTGTCTCCAGAAAGTTAAACAGATTTATAAATTACTTCTATTAAAAATTCTTAATCCTTTCAGTACTTATGAGCTGCTGAAGTTGAGTTGTTCTTTTCTGTCTAAGTGCTCTCTGATGACACCTGTCTCGGGAACTGTGCAGAGCAGAAGCAAATCCCCATAGCAAACCTCTTCTACTCTGTGCAGTTCCCAAGACAAGCAGAGATGTCAGCAGAGAGCACTATTGCCAGATAGAAAAGGACAACTCAACTTCAGCAGCTGATAATTGTTGGAAAGATTAAGATTTTTTAATAGAAGTAATTTATAAATCTGTTTAACTTTCTGGAACCAGTTGATATAAAAAAAAAATACCCCTTTAAAAACACTGGTTCAGGGTATCAGTGCTGAGACCCCCCCCCCCCCCCCCCCCACTGATAGCTAGATATAGCTGGGAGAAGCACTTGGCTGAGAGCTTCACTCCCGATTTGTCTTTGGAATGAGACGGGCTCCATTGTAAGTCTGAGAAGGCTGTCTCCTGCATGAGTATGATCAAGGGGCGAGCTGGGAACTGAAACACTTCTGCATACTTCTCCCGGCAATATCTAGTGATCAGTGGGTGCCTCAGCACTAAGATCCCCACCGATCAAAACATTCAAAATGTCTGTGTGACATGTCAGACATTAAAAAAAGGAAGCCCAGTTTAGAAGAGGTTTGCTATGGGGATTTGCTTCTAAACTGGGCGGTTCCCGAGACACGTGTTATCAGAGAGCACTTAGACAGAAAAGAACAACCTTAACTTCAGAAGCTCATAAGTACTGAAAGGATTAAGATTTTTTAATAGAAGTAATTTACAAATCTGTTTAACTTTCTGGAGCCAGTTGATATATATATATAAAAAAAAAAGTTTTATCCTGGATAACCCCTTTAAATGAGCACTGTCAGATCCAAATTTCGAACACAGTGAGCTAATGAAAAGAGGTATTTTTTTTTTTAAATAGATATAGGTGATAGGGGCATGGTCAGGATTAGATACTGAGTAACATATTATTATTTTTTTGTCAGATCTGACAGGTACACTTCCACCATAAGGTGATTTTAGTACGTACCTGGCAGACAGTAATGGACATGCTTAGGAAGGATCTGCTAAATGGCTATAAGATTACCATAACGCTGTGGCTATCTTTTCGTGAACTGGCTATTTCCTGTTGGAGTTTGGTCTCTTTAACTACGTATCCCATGCTTCCTTGTTTGTAAGTTTGAGGTCACTTTCCTCCTTCCCACACATCAGCCACTTCACCCATTGAAACACAAATGAGCTGCATTTCATTCAAAAGACCAGTGTTTTCTAACCAGGGTGCCTACAGCTGTTGCAAAATTACTTCTCTCCCACCTAGCAGTCGCTCCCCCCATTAAAGCAGACAGGCTCCCTTTGCACACCTGTCTAGTGATGTCATGTCTCGCTGCAATGCAACCTGGGAAAACCCGAGACCTGAGTAATTTTGTATTTTGTTAAAAGTAAATATTGAGGCGAAAATATCAGAAGAATTGCGAGACCACCGTCAAACACAGATACAGACACTATATTATGAATTACACTAACTTTACAGCCACTGTAGCATAGTCAAATAAAAAAAATCCTGGAATACTTGGGATTTATTGGCTCCTGGACCCAATTGTTTTGAAATTCTATGACCTTTGACTTCCTGGATCTATAGTCATGTGACTTCTGAAAAAGTTCAAAGTGGAAAAATTAGGCCTTGTGTGTGCACCTGGAGGGGATCTAAGGGAGGAAGTACAGTATGTAAAGCCTACAAAACTAGGATGTCGGAAGTAGACTTGGTCTTCACAAGATGTTCTTGGTCTTACAGAAGAACATAATAAGAGGAAGCAAACCTGTATGTTGTATTATAATGGTAATATGACTAATCATAGCTGGTTGGTGGGGGCGAGGGGGGCATTGTACTAAACCATCCCATCTCAGTATATTGTCATGAAGACAAGATCTTCTGAAAACACGATTCACGATAATGAGTTCAGGAAAGAAAAGAAAGATCAGAGTGCGGAGAATCCCATTGTGTGACTTACAGTGGCTCAGATTGCATTGATGGATGTATTCCTAAAGGTTCGGCGCAGAGTGGCCTTTGCCCCCTCCTTCATTTCTTTTAAATGTTTCAGTACTATATGAAATCACGTCTCTGAGAAAAAGAAGACTATGAATGATTAAGGGTATAGATTGATTCCCTTTGTAGCTGTTCTAATGACTTTGTAGGAGTCTATGCACCAGAACTTCCATAAGGACATCTATTTCTATGTCACCCAAACTCTCAATAAACAAACTCAATAAACTAAGGGACCCAGAGACCCCTCTGCCACATAGAGAACATCATTGCTAGGTATGGGATTTGTAGAGGTGAGGTCATATTAGAGGTCTTGAAACTTCAAGCTACAGGTCTACCTCTGGGGATCATTAGGCAGTCTTAGGCTGGGTTCACATGGGGCCAGTTTTTGGTGAGTATTTTTAGCCAAACCAGGAGTAAATCCAAAACACAGAAGTGCAAATCTTTCCATTATAATTTTTCTCTGCATCATTTCCACTCTTTGGCTAAATGTACCAAAATACTTTAGTGTGGTCACCCACGGTGTATGGCAGGACCACAGGGTGTAGCGGACGGTGTAGGTGGATGGGGTAAGATGGTATTAACCCCCGGGACAACCCCTAATGTTCATGACGCCAGAGTGGTTTTTGGGTACCGGAACCACACGAACGGTATCTCCATTATTCCAATGTCTAGGTAGTGAAAGGAGAGTCCACAACCAGTTATGGTTTAACGGAGGCTTTACTGAGTTTAGATAGATCTAATTATCTTCACAGCTAGGCCAGATTCCCACAGAGGTGGCCAGGAACCCAGAAGGACCACGCAGTTTACTGGGACCAATTAGACTTGTCATAGACTTTAGATAATTATCTTGAGGCTTGACTTTAGTCTGGACTTGACTATGGGTAGTGGCAGCAGACATAGACTTTTTACTTACTGGAATGACTGAAAATTTGAGGCCTTCCAGGTGCTGGACACTAGCACTGAGATATCTGGTGTTTGCTGGTCTTAGTAAAGAAGAGTCTGAGAGATTTGTAATGGCCGCCCGCTTATATAGAGGGGGGCTGAGCCAAAGCCCATTGGTCAAGCTGCATTAAGCTGGTGCTGTCTGGGTAACATCATGTCATAACATAACATGTGACATCTCACAGGTCCTTTAGACAACATCTCACAGCATCTCACAGGTCCTTTATACTAACTATACATTAGGACACTGACTACAATCCCATTATAATAAATTACATTACAGGAACAGCAGGGGAGACACTGCAGGAGAGCCCCCAGGTCACTGAGGGACTCAACCTGACAGGGCCTAAGGGTAGTACAGAACCATGTTCTGTACTGGGACATTACAATAGGTTTCCACATGCATTTTTTGCAGTTCATTAACACCATTGAAAACTTTTTGCATGAAAAAAACAAGTGGAAACGTAGCCTTAACAAGTATTACTATTTCACAGAGTTATCCTCTATCCTTGGAAATGTACGAAAGCCCCATAGAGAATGAATGGAATTCTGGCTACACATGTGCAGTACTGTCCAGGTCCTAATGTTTGGCAATGTACAGAAGCCCCATAGAGAATGAATGGAATGCTGGCTGCACATGTGCAGTACTGTCCAGGTCCTAATGTTTGGCAATGTACAGAAGCCCCATAGAGAATGAATGGAATGCTGTCAGTACGTGCAGTATTATCTTTTTTCCCTGGGTCATAATTCTTCTGCATTATTGGGAACAGTGTGGGTCCCAGCTTCTGGGCCCTTTCTCTAGGGCTTGGGTGTAGCTGCATTCTCTGTAGTGGTGGTCTTCAAACCGTGGCCCTCAAGCACTTGCAAAACTACAACTCCGAGCATGCTGGGAGTTGTAGTTTTGCAACAGCTGGAGTGCCACAGTTTGAAGACCACTGCACTCTAGTAATCCCACAGATATTGCCATTCAGTACTGACATTATTTGACCAAAACAGCCTCGGTATTATTACAAGACTGACAAGGTAGTGCCCGTAAGAGCGCGATGTTCCTTCAGACTGTTGTATAAAAGGATTCTTCAGCGAAGGGAATCTGGCAGCGCCACTTAATCAATGGGTATCATCTGGCAGATGTCAGCTCACTTATTGCCGCAATTATGTCCTGAAATAATCTCTTTTTGAATAGGAGCCAATTGTTTTTGTTTTTTTTTCTTGCAGGAAATCCCTGATGCTGTATTCTTTTCGGAGAAGAACAGCTGTACATAGTTATAATAGAAATACTGGGAGCTGATATTCTGTAGTGCAGCCGGATATAGGGGAAATATTTCCAGTTACAATCTAAATGGGGAGGGGGGCAATGTGTCTTGTACTGGGTTTATTCTGGTAAAACTATTAGGTAGAATATAGGTAGAAATAGATAGGTAGGGAATTCCTTTATTAGGTAGAAGCCCCCAGTAGATAGTGAATTTCCCTATTAGGTAAAAGCCCCCAGGAGATATGTAGTGAATCCCCCTATTAGGTAAAAGCCCCAAGTAAGTAGGCAGGGAATCCCCTCTATTAGTTAGAATCCCCTGGTAGGTACTTAGGGAATCTCCTCTATTAGGAAGAAGCCCCCAGAAGATAAGTAGGAAATCCTCCCATTAGGTAGAAACCCTGAAGATAGGTAGGTAAGGAATCCACTTATTAGGTAGAAGCCCCCTGTAGGTAAGAAATCCTTTCTATTTGGTAGAAGCTCCCAGTAGTTAGATAGGCAAGGAAATCTCCCCTTTTAGGTAGGAGGCCCCAGGAAATAGGTAAGTAGGGAATCCTCCTATTAGGTTAAAGCCCCAGAGTAGTAAGGTAGGTAGGGAAACAATAAGTCCCCTTCAAAGGAAGATAATAAAACTTCCACTCACCTTCCATCTACTCTTGCACTGAGGACTCTGCATCCTCCATTCTGTTAGTGTTGCAGGACCTTCTCCTACAAGCCGCACAATGATGTAATTTAATTGCATGGCAGGTCCTGCAACACTTCACATAATGAAACAAACAATGAAGAGGCCTCAGCAATGGAGAGGATGGATTTTTTTTTATTAATGGAGGGGACCTATTGATGGAAACTATGTCTCTCTGCCCACTGAGCACGTTGCATCTGCGCGGTATCGGGATGAGTATCAGGGACATTTGCACAATGTGTAGTATCAGCGCCAATACCGATACCAGTTTTGGTATAGAGACATCCCTAGTAAGATGTATGCATTGTAGAAGAGCCCAGGTAATTGTACAGATGGTTTAAAGGGGTACTCCGCGGCTCAGTGTTTGGAACAAACTGGTCCAGACGCTGGAACCGGCACCGGGAGCTTGTGGCATCATAGCCCCGCCCCTCATCATGTCACATCTCACCCCCTCAATGCAAGTCTATAGGAGGGGGCGTGGCGGCTGTCATGCCCCCTCCCATAGACTTGCATTGAGGGGGCGGGGCATGACGCCATGAGGGGTGGGACTATGCTGAGCAGCGGAGTACCCCTTTAATAGGATTCAACATCACTAAAGCTGTACAACCCTAGAATTAAAGTGGTGCATTGTTTTTTGGAACGACCTCTTTTATGTTAGGGAATTGAACTATATGCACTTTCATATGTGAAGGAGAGACCTTTGTAATACAACAGGCAATAGGCAGAGGAATTATAGACTCCCTGTGACCCCCATGACAACCCTGAGGGTCTACCTGGCAAAGAAGCTCCAGTCCAAAGATCTTCCACTGAGGTGCTTACTCTCTGACCTGGCACCTCCGGCATTGTCCAGGCCTGTATGAATGTGTCAGGGAATCTAACCCTGTCTTTTGGCATTGAAGGAAACACATATGACAGAATTAGATTAAAGGGGTACTCCACCCCTAGACATCTTATCCTCTATCCAAAGGATAAGATGTCTGATCGTGCGGGTCCCTGCTCGGACCCTGAATTGGTTGAAGCACAACGGACACTGTTGGGTCCCATTGATTTTGAATAGGAAATGTGGGGCTTCTGGGTCCCATTGGCTTTGAATGGGGCCCATCAGGTTCCCATATCCATATGACTTTGAATGGGGCCTGTAGGGTTTCCGGATGCCAATGACTTTGAATGGGGCTTGTCGGGTTTCCATCAGGTGTCAGTTGTTTTGCAGGATTTTAACGGAGAAAGAATTACTGCTAACAGTATTTTTTTCTCTGCTCAAGTCTGGTAATTTTGGCAAATTTAACAAACGGTCCCCCTCTTAATGGTACTGAATGCTAATGTGAACTCGGCCTTAGACACGCGTATCAGAGCTATCTGCCCATGTCTGTAGCTCTGACCGTAATAAAGAGTTGACAGTGTGCAGCTTGTATGGGCAGTTTCCTATAGGATCTGTAAAAAATAAACATTTCCTGCTTATTCAGCTGGATCGCTCAGGAGAGGAACAGTCACAGCAGCGCACACTGACTGCATATCAAGAAGCAATCTGCACCTCCCTGGCAACCCTCTACACCATGTCAACACTGGCACTGGCACACATCTCCTCTGCTGCTTGGCATGCTAGCCGGGCCAATAATCAGGGTAAACAGACCGATTCCCAGGGCTAATTGTCTGGTGCACAAAGCGTCTCTTATTCCCAGCGCACGTGTGGGGGGGAGGGATGTTGGCATAGTCGCTTGCCTGGTGTTTGGACCTTTTTCAGGATTTGCTGGTTAGACCTGCTAGGATTTATGCAGCTTCTGTACAGCCTCACAGGCTTCCTAGAAATTTAGAATGAGGACAGTGGCATTGATAGTTTTCGTGTGCATTGTTGCCTTTCCAGTCGCCACTGTAAGGGTGAATTTGCACTATTTATACCAGAATCTACTGTGAAGTAACTAGAAATTGTTTCAGTTTATGTTATGGAAGGATCCACTGCAGACTTGTCTGAATATTATTCAACTTTAGTCCAGAAACGACACACAGACATTTGTGAATTTGCCCCAATATTATTATTATTTTTATTTATTTTTTACCCCTGGTAACGCCATTCATTGAAGTAGTGGTCATAACACATTTTAAGGTCAGGTCCACAGGTCCAGACACTTTGGGGGGAATTAAAGGGGTACTCCACTGGCCAGCATTCGGAACATTTAGTTACGAACGCTGTGCGCACACTGCAGGGGTCTGTACTCCACTGGCCAGTATTCGGAACTAAATGTTTTGAACGTTGTTTTCGTGATGTGGGGTCGTCCACGCCCCTCGTGACATCATGACCACGTACCCTCAATGTAAGTCTATGGGAGGGGGCGTGGCCGAACCTGCATCGCAAACACAGCGTACGAAAAATTTAGTTCAGGATGCTGGCCAGTGGAGTACCCCTTTAACCCCTTGAGGACCCGGGCTTTTTCCGTTTTTTCATTTTCAATTTTTCCTCCTTAACTTAAAAAAATCATAACTCTTAAAAATTTTCACCTAAAATTATATATAATGGCTTAATTTTTGCGTCACTAATTCTACTTTGTAATGACATTAGTCATTTTACCCAAAAATCTACGGTGAAACGGGAAAAAAAATCAATGTGCGACAAAATTGATGAAAAAACACTATTTTGTAAGTTTTGGGGGCTTCTGTTTTTACGCAGTACATTTTTTGTCAAAAATGATACCTTATCTTTATTCTGTAGGTCCATACGATTAAAATGATACCCTACGTGTATAGGTTTGAATTTGTATCACTTCCGAAAAAAATCATGAATACATGCAGGAAAATTTATACGTTTAAAATGGTAATTTTTTGACCCATATAACTTTTTTATCTTTCTGTGTTCAGGACGCTTTGAGGACTAATTTTTTGCGCCGTCATCTGAAGTTTTTAGCGGTACCATTTTTGTTCTGATCAGACTTTTTGATCACTTTTTATTCACTTTTTTGTGGTATAAAAAGTGATCAAAAATGCGCTATTTTGGACTTTGGAATTTTTTTGCGCGTACGCCATTGAACGAGTGGTTTAAAAAGCGGTATATTTTTATAATTCGGACATTTCCGCACGCGGCGATACCACATATGTTTATTTTTATTATTATTTACATAATGTATTTTTTTTTTTTTTTGGAAATGCCGGGTGATTCAAACTTTTATTAGGGGAAGGGATAATTGAAAGGGTTAATGATTTTTTTACACTTTTCTTATGCAATATTATAGCTCCTATAGGGGGGGGGGGGGCTATAACATTGCATGTACTGATCTTTTACACTGATTGATCCATCTCCATAGGAATGGATCAATCAGTGTTTTCGGCGATTGAATGCTCAAGCCTGGATCTCAGGCTTGAAGCATTCATTCGGCGATCGGACAGCACAGGAGAAGGTAAGAAGACCTCCTCCTGTGCTACAGCTGTTCGGGATGCCGCGATTATACCGCGGCGATCCCGAACAGCTCCCTGAGCTAGCCTGGCACTTTTACTTTTGTTTTTAGCCACGCGGCTCAAGTTTGAGCGCGCGGCTAAAGGGTTAATAGCGCGCGGCACAGCGATCAGTGCCGCGCGCTATTAGAGGCGGGTCCCGGCTTCACTATGACGCCGGGCCCGCCGCGATATGATGCGGGGTCACTGTGTGACCCCGCGTTATATCGCAGGACCGGGACTCATGACGTACGCATACGTCATGGGTCCTTAAGAGGTTAAAGGGGTACTCCTGTGGAAAACCTTTTTTTTTCAACTGGTGACAGAAAGTTAAACAGATTTGTAAATTACTTCTATTAAAAAATCTTAATCCTTCCAGTACTTTTTAGGGTCTGTATACTACAGAGGAAATGCTTTACTTTTTAGATTTCTCTGATGTCATGAGCACAGTGCTCTCTGCTGACCTCTGCTGTCCATTTTAGGAACTGTCCAGAGCAATATATGTTTGCTATGGGGATTTTCTCCTGCTCTGGACAGTTCCTAAAATGGACAGCAGAGATCAGCAGAGAGCACTGTGCTCATGACATCAGAGAAATCTAAAAAGTAAAGCATTTCCTCTGTAGTATACAGACCCTAAAAAGTACTGGAAGGATTAAGATTTTTTAATAGAAGTAATTTACAAATCTGTTTAACTTTCTGGCACCAGTTGATTTAAAAAAAAAAAGTTTTCCACAGGAGCACCCCTTTAATATCTAAATCATATACTGTAAATGCGGAGATCAGACTAAGTAATTCATCTTGGCATCCATCTTACTTGGGGTAGAATCTATATGGAAATAGCTAAAATCAATGTTTATGTTCCCATATGAACTCCTAACATTTTAGAGACTTGAGGCATGAGACAGACTTCCAAGGGGGCACATACAGTATGTGAATGTGGTACTAATCTCCAGGAATCTACCACTTCTCGGTGCCAAGATAAGCCTCATGCCATGTTACTCAGCCAAGCTTTTCTTGGCATACAAAACAATCACAAAGCACTTTCATAGACTCATGCATTGTGGCCTAGCTTAGTTGTCTATAGACAAATCCAGTCATAGAATTAGTTATTCATGGCCCATGCATGAGATATACTCGATTAGAGGTGGAACCTCAAGCATGAAGGGAGCATAGACTGTTTTAATCATTGGTGGTAAGACTCAACAAGTGCAGAAGCTTCTAAAACATTATAATTGAGACTTCATCTACAAAAATGTTATCGTTTTGCACCATCTGAAGAGTCACAGGTGGCCGACCACTGTACTATACAGTTCTTTCCCACTGTGACCAATCACTCAAGGAAGAATAAAGGGTGGGTGTCCCCATCCTAGAAGATGGGAAGGGCTGTAACAGACAGACATAAACTTATCCATAGAAAAATGTGAATAGTGGATACTGTATATACTCGAGTATAAGCCGACCCGAATATAAGCCGAGGCCCCTAATTTTACCCCAAAAACCCAGGAAAAGTTATTGACTCGACTATAAGCCTAGGGTGGGAAATACATAATCCCCCCATGTAATCATCCAGTCCCCCGTCATCATCCCCCCCTTCATCATCACCGCCTGTCAATCCCTTCATCAGTGGTCTTCAACCTGCGGACCTCCAGATGTTGCAAAACTACAACTCCCAGCATGCCCGGACAGCAATCGGCTGTCCAGGCATGCTGGGAGTTGTAGTTTTGAAACCTCTGGAGGTCCGCAGGTTGAAGACCACTGCGGCCTTCGTCATCATCCAGCCCCCCCCCCCCCTTTTTTGTTTTGTACTCACCTCCCCTCGGCGGGAAGTTAGGGTGAGCTGGTCCGGGCCATCTATGCTGCAGGGACCGTCCGGTGGGGATGGTTAGTCATTGCGGGCTGTCCATTTTCACTGAGGGGGCCTCTTCTCCGCGCTTCGGGCCCAGACCCAGTGACGTTGCCTTGACGGCGACGCACAGGGACGTTGCGCATGAACGTCCCTGTGCGTCGTCGTCAAGGCAACGTTACTACTCCAGGGTCGGGCCTGAAGCGCGGAGAAGAGGCCCCCCGGTGAAAATGGACAGCCCGCAATGACTAACCATCCCCACCGGACGGTCCTTGCAGCATAGATGGCCCGGATCAGCTCACCCTAACTTCCCGCCGAGAGGAGGTGAGTACAAAACAAAAGGGGGCGGGGGGGGGGGGGGGCTGGATGATGACGAAGGCTGCAGTGGTCTTCAACCTGCGGACCTCCAGAGGTTTCAAAACTACTACACCCAGCAGGCCCGGCTTCTGCAACATCTGGAGGTCCGCAGGTTGAAGACCACTGATGAAGGGATTGACAGGCGGAGAGATCTCTTGAGTATAAGCCGAGGGGGGCGTTTTCAGCACGAAAAATCGTGCTGAAAAACTCGGCTTAAACTAGTGTATGTACGATAAATGTATTTAAAACGTACCTGACACCAAATAAACTTTTCTAAACTAACTCAGGCTATGTTCCCTAACTACTCCTAACACCCCTCCCGCCCTTAAAAATGTCAGAGCTGTATTAATTGTGGCAGGGAACACAACAGCGCCACCCAGTGGCCGATTTTTCTATTACATTTTAAACATATTTATGTTGATAATTTTAAAAGCAAGTGAATGGGAAAGTGTCTGGAAATTACACAAAGAACACTATATTAAAAGTTCTATTTGGTGACAGGTACTCTTTAACTCCTTCCAATATATGACATTGGTAGCTGTACATTACCACCTATTACCCGTACATGGACAGCAGTTGTGTCTGAGTGTTCACCTACAGGGGGTGGTTGTAAGGGACAGGGCTGATTGTCATTGGGGGTCTTGCAGGTTTAGAAAAACATGACTTCTTATTCCAAAACAACTTGTCAATGGTTTAAGTCTTTTCTCCAAACAACCTCCTTAAGATATCAGGGTGCATACCAAGTGCTTTAAGGGGTATTCCGGGCAAAAATATTTTATCCCCTTATCCAAAGAATAGGGGATAAGATGTCTGATCGCGGGGGGGGGGGGAATGGGGCTGCTGAGACCCCCCCACGATCTCCCTGCAGCACCCGCAGTCTATGTGGGTGCTGAATCTCCAGTTTCTGAAACCTCCAGGTTTCCGGTACTGGGGACGTGAAGTCATGCCACGCCCCCTCCATTCATGTCTATGGGAGGGGGCGTGACGGCAACTAAATGAAAACTTCTCTAGCAACTTTTGCCTGCTAAGTACTAAAATCCATGATTTGTTACATCCAATAACGTCTAATATCTTTGTGGCCACTGTTTTCATTCTGCCTTATACCTAAAAGGTTATTTCAGAGTGAATATTCTCACTGGAACATAGAAGTTCGCCGGGTTTATGTAAATTTCAATGCAAACAGTATGCAAACTAAATGCGCCTTCTCATGTTGGAGACACACGGGCATGGCTATGTTCATCTTTGTCTGGTACGTTTAACCCTTTAATAAGCAGACTTCTGTAAAAAGTTATCTTACACTTTTTTTATGACATAAGACATTTTGCACTGTTTTTGTTATTATTATGTAATTTATATATATATATATATATATATATATTGCAATTAACTTACCTTTTTTTATTATATTGTATGATATATTTCAGTCAGACATTTGGAGAACATTATGATTATATATATATATATATATATATATATATATTTACACCACATAATAATCCAATTACAGGGCACTGGATTGTGGCATTTATCAAAGATGGTAAATGTGGGCATGGTAGCTGCAATATAGGCTATTTGATGTGCTTTATCTCTAACATTTTACCTCATGCAGCTAAAGAGGCTGCAATGGGGGTTGAATAATTTTCAGTGCAATTGTTTCTTTCTTTCTTCTAAAGTAATTTGTGAACGATATATTGCAGGATGCCCAGTGGTCAATGACCAATGACATAACATAGTAAGAAACCTTACTATGCACAGCATTATATGCAGGGCTCAAGTCCTGCAGGAACTCATGGGAACGGAGTCCCTGCACTTTTTCCACAACAGGAACGCAGATCCCATTAGCAGTTGTCCTGCAGGACCAACCCTTAAAGGGGTATTCCGCCCCTAGACATCCAAAATATATGGGGATAAGATGTCTGATCGCGGGGATCCTGCTGCTGGGGACCCCCGCGATCTCAGCTGCGGCACCCCAGACATCCGGTGCACAGAGTGAGCTTCGCTCCATGCCGGATGACTGGTGATGTGGGGCAGAGGCTCATGACGTAACAGTAAAGCCCCCTCAATACAATTCTATGGAAGGGGGCGTGACGGCCGTCACGCCCCCTCCCATAGACTTGCATTGAGGGGCTGTGATGTCACGAGCCTCCGGCGCTGCACCCAACGCTCAAAACAAACGCTGGGTGCTGCAGGGAGAACGTGGTGGTCTCCAGCAGCGTATAGGGTATAAGATGTCTATAATGGAAATCTTGGGTGAATTCCCACACTTTTTTTTCCCAGGACTTGACCCCTGATTATATGCTGTATTATATGTTGTACATAGCCTTTATTTATTAATCAAGAAAGCCTGCAACTATGTGTCTAACCATCAGGGGGCATCAGAGAGCAGTCATCAAGGGGTTGATCAGGCATCATGTTTTTGTGAGCGCTACACAAATGACCATTGGCTCGAATATTTGCACAACCACTGGCAATGTTGGCTGAAGCAGGGTCTTCCAAGTCTCAGCAGACGGGCATACCTGATAAACATGGTGTATGCCCCTTTAAGACATTTTTGGGTTTATGCTTCATGTACATACTAAAATTTTTTTTTTATTCTCTTTTTATACACAGTGTTTGAAACAATACGTGGAGCTTCTTATCAAGGAAGGTTTAGAAACTGCTATCAGCTGCCCCGATGCTGGATGTCCAAAGAGAGGACACCTACAAGAGAATGAGGCAAGTAGACCTGATAGGGAAACTCTCTGCACCTTGTCATTTCCATCTAATAAATCACCTTTTGTAGATTAGATTTCTAAGGCCCCTTGCACACTATCAAATATCCGCCCAAAGAAATTCTGGGTGAACGTTTTGCCAGCAGCTGACACCACCGCATTGAATCGGCGCTATGACCATGTGCACATGTGCCGTCCCTAATGACGGCAGTGAAGTTCTGCGTGGTATTCTGATAAAGAATGAACAGATTAATTCTTTCAGCAGATTCGTAGAAATTCAACAGTGTGCACAGTGCAGCAGAATCCCATTGAAGACAATAGAAGGCTGCTGCATCGCAATCTCTGTAGTGTGCCAGGGGCCTTAAAGCGGTACACCGCTGCTCAGCGTTTGGAACTGTTCCAAACAATGGAGCCGACATCGGGAGCTCGTGGCGTCATAGCCCCACCCCCTCATGATGTCATGCCCCACCCCGTTAATGCAAATCTATGGGAGGGGGCGTGGCATCCGTCAGGTCCCCTCCCAAAGACTTGCATTGAGGGGGCGGGGCATGACATCATGAGGGGGTGGGGCATGACCTCACAAGCTCCCGAAACACCGACTCCAGCGTTCGGAACAGTTTGTTCGGAACACTGAGCAGCGGAGTACCCCTTTAAAGGGGTACTCCAGAGGAAAACAATTTCTTTAAATCAACTGGTGCCAGAAAGTTAAATAGATAACTTCTATAAAAAAAATCACAATCCTTCCAGTACTTTTCAGCTGCTGTATGCTACAGAGGAAGTTGTGTAGCTCTTTTCTGTCTGACCACAGTGCTCTCTGCTGACACCTCTGTCCATATCAGGAACTGTCCAGAGCAGGATAGGTTTGCTATGGGGATTTGCTCCTACTCTGGACAGTTCCTGAAATGGACAGAGGTGTCAGCAGAGAGCACTTTGGTCAGATGGAAATTAAAGGGGTACTCCCGTGGAAAGCTTTTTTTTTTAAATCAACTGGTGCCAGAAAGTTAAACAGATTTGTAAATTACTTCTATTTAAAAATCTTAATCCTTCCAGTACTTTTTAGGGGCTGTATGCTACAGAGGAAATGCATTACTTTTTAGATTTCTCTGATATCATGACCACAGTGCTCTCTGCTGACCTCTGCCATCCATTTTAGGAACTGTCCTGAGCAGCATATGTTTGCCATGGGGATTTTCTCCTATTCTGGACAGTTCCTAAAATGGACAGCAGAGGTCAGCAGAGAGCACTGTGGTCATGACATCAGAGAAATCTAAAAAGTAAAACATTTCCTCTGTAATATATAGCCTCTAAAAAGTACTGGAAGGATTAAGATTTTTTTAATAGAAGTAATTTACAAATCTGTTTAACTTTCTGGCTCAAGTTGATAAAAAGAAAAAAAAAAAATAATCCACAGGAGTACCCCTTTAACTACACAATTTCCTATGGAGCATACAGCAGCTGATAAGCCTGGAAGGATTAAGTTTTTTTCATAAAAGTAATTTACAAATATGTTTAACTTTCTTGAGCCAGTTGATTTAAAAAAAAAAAAGATATATGTTTTCCACAGGAGTACCCCTTTAAAGTCAGAAGCCACTACCTGCCTAGTATATGTTTAGACTACTTTCCCCTGGGCATCTTTTCATACCGTACATAACACAGAATATTCAGCAATATTTAGCCAATTATTGCATATAATTGTCCCCTATAGGGACTTTAAAAGGGTAACATAAAAAATAAAATATTGTTTTTGAAATTGTATAAAAACCTCTCCCCTATTAAAAATGAAATTTCCCCCCTTTTTCTCATTTTACAAAGAAAAAAAATAAAAATAAACATATTTTATATCACTGTGTGTGGCATTGTCCGAACTATTAACATATGTTTATGATCCTGCTCGATAAATGGTGTAAACCTAAACAAAATATTTAATTTCAAATTGGTCACATCATATATCAGAAATAAAAATTATAAAAAATTATAAAAAATGTCTATCAAAACAAAAATTGTACCAATGGTATAGTGCCATATACAGGAAAATTACAAAAGTAATAGAGGTCAGAACAGGACAATTTTCCCTTACCTGCTTATTGGCGATTCACTGATACAGCCTGGCTCAGTTGAGCGTTGATCTCCCTTTTTATAATATTATGCAAAAGGAGCAGCATTATACAGTGAATGCAATCTAATGATTACATATAAAGATCCGCTATGGGGACTTTAAAAGTGTAAAATGAAAAAAAAAAAAAAAAAAGATTTTAAAATGATATAAAAGCCCCTTCCATTGCATCTATGAACAGATTGGGACTACATATGCACATTAGAGTTTATTCACTGTTACTGTTTTTATAGTTTCTTTTTTTTCCATTTTTTGACAGATTGAATGCATGGTGGCAGCTGATATAATGCAAAAATACAAGAAATTGCAGTTTGAAAGAGGTAAATAAAATTTGTTTCTAAAGCCGTACATACAGCTGTTGTCTGAATACTCATTCTCTGACTTTAACAGGAAACCTGTCATCAGATTTTACCATACATAACGTGGGGCAACACAATTATATGCGGTAAAATCTTTCTCATCATCCACAGCCCAAGCAGCTGGGACTAGTAGAGGATGGCTCCTTGCCTAGTGGACTACTTCTCCCGGGCATGGTAAGGAACATCTCTTGGGCATGGTGAGGAACATCTCCCAGACATGGTGGTTAAACATCTCCCGGGGATGGTGGGTAAAATCTCCCAGGCATGGTAAAGAACATCTCCAGGGCATGGTAAAGAACATCTTCCGGACATAGTGAGGAACTTCTCCTGGGCATTGTGAGGAAAATCTCTGGGTCATGGTGAGGAACATCTCCCGGACATGGTGAGGAAAATCTCCCGGACATGGTGAGGAAAATCTCACGGACATGGTGAGGAAAATCTCTGGGTCATGGTGAGGAACATGTCCCGGACATGGTGAGGAAAATCTCCTGGACATGGTGAGGAACATCTCCCGGACATGGTGAGGAACATCTCCCGGACATGGTGAGGAACATCTCCCGGACATGGTGAGAACCATCTCCCAGGCAAGGTGAGGAACATCTCCTGGGCATGGTGAGGAACATCTCACGGACATGGTGGGTGTTGGACATCTCTTGAGCATGGTGAGGAACATCTTTGTGCATGGTGAGGAACATCTCCTGGGCATGGTGAGGAATATCTCTCGAGCATGGACAGGAACATCTTCGTGCATGGTGAGGAAGAAGATATGGTAAAATCTGATGAAAGGTTCCCTTTAATGTGTATGACTAGCTTAAGACATTTTAGCTGCACAGAATGATTTTTTGTAGATCAAAGTTTTAGTTGGGAGGGGTAAATGACCATGCCTTGGGTACAGCAGGAACTAAAGAATCGGAATTAATGGATCAAATTTCTGCTGTGTCTGACAGTGGTCATCCCAGTCCTCAACGCCACCAATATTCTGTACATTTTTTAGTTACTCTATTGGAATAGAACAGGGAAACACTCCAATTCTGGACTGTTGGTGTACCTTGAGGACTGAATTGGTTACCAATGAGACAATTATCCTAGTCCAACTTTTATTGCTAATGTTGATTCTCCCAGTTGTAACAACTACAAATTCCGGCATGACCTGCTAGGAGTAGTAGTTTTGCAACAGCTGGACAGCCACAGGTTGAAGAGCTTTGCTCGGTTTATTATATGTTACATTTAATAACTATAGAGCCAGCATTAAAGGGGTTATCCACCATAAGGTGACTTTAGTACTTACCTGCCAGAACTGGGTTTTTTCTGTTAGTTTTTGTTCTCTAAACTACACATCCCACAATTCCATACTTTCAAGTATGAGATCACTTTCCTCCCTTCCACACATCAGTCACCCCACCCATTGAAACACAGTGTTTTCTAATCAGGGGGCCTACAGCTGTTACAAAATTGAAGCAGGATAGGCTCCCTCTGATCACCTGACTAGTGATGTCAGGTCTCGATGCACTGCACCCTGGGAAACCCTGAGACATGAGTAATTTTGTATGCTGCTAAAAATAAATATTGGAGCGATAATCACAGAAGAATTGTGAGACCACCGTCACACACAGGTACAGACACTATATTATAAACTACACTAACTTTACAGGCCCTGTAGCATAGTCAAATAAAAAATAATCCTGGAATACCCCTTTAAGTCAAGCTGTTGCTTTACATTGTAACTGGTCAAAAAGGCAACGCAACATCTCCCACTTCCAGTCACCAGCACTTGAGCAGAGAAAGTCACTATCCAAAACAAGGAATCTAGCTCCACCGATGAAGTTTAAAAATAGGTCACTTTATTTAGACACCCAATGAATAGAAGTAGGACAAAACATAAACTCCGACGGGTTTCCGATCAATAGGACCCATAGTCATGGCATATATAACATATAAAAACATTACAGTTTTTAATACCCTGAATAAGTCACATAACTTACTGTTGTCTATAGTACGGAAGATGGAAGCTACAGTAATGTGGTTACAAGTGATACATTTATAATGCACATTGTAACCGGGTTCCTTGCCAATGGCGGCAAGTAATGGGAAAGCGGCAATGAGCATTGGCCCACAGTTCCTTGTCACGCCCACGGTGAGGACATGCTTGGACCTATAGCGTTTAACCTTCAATAAATGCCCCATCATCAGAAGAATGCCGCCTCTGTACCAGAACATGTTGCGTAACAATTACTAAAGCGAGGAAGCCATGAATAATTTAGCCCGTGTTCCCTCATGGAAGGTTTCCTATGATTGCCTTTCCTGCTTGGCTCAGATCAAAGATTGGGAAATCAAAAGCATCTAAACCTTTCTCCGTAATGACCGTCCAGGTCTAATATTGTCTCACCCGTCCTTTCATCTTAGTGTTGAAAAGAAGTAATTGATTTACTACCAAAACCTTTCAGGGAATAATATAATCTTGACCTAAATAGTATTATTTCAAAGGTTAATTTGTTTATATGAGAAAGCTTCTGCTTACCATCAATGATGCTCACGGAATATTTACACAAGTAAATAGAAGGATGTCACTGCTACGAGTTATAATGTTTGTGCCCGAAACATCTGATGCTCATCCATATGGGCCTATGGAGATATTCTTCCTAGAAGTATTGTTTATAGAGAGGAATACATTGCATCATAGAGACACAAAACAGTGTACTTGGAGTGACTTCAGCCCTACATGAACTTCTGTGCCACTGTACAGGGTCAGTGCTTTTCTTTCACACATCTATAAGGAGATTGTCCCCTGATGAAGCCATGCATATGGTGAAACATGTCAGACTGACATTGTGTGGCATGCATTCATTATTTTAATATACATCAAAAAGCAGTTTATAAAAACATTAATAGTTGCCTGTCTGGGCACCAACTTAACATTGATATCTTGTGTGCGTTATCCACTCAATTGGTATTTGTGAACTGAATTGTGGTGTTGGTTTTTAAATGATTTTTATTTCGCCTGTTTCAGAAGTAATGTTTTGCATTCTACATTGAGAAGGGCTAAAGGGTGAAAATGTGACATATTACCAGTTTTTGTACAGAAAGCATAGACTCTTGGGTAAAAAAAAAAGTTAACCCCCTTCCACTTGTATAGGCTCTGTGCATGCAGAAAACATATAAAGACATAGTACAATACATTTGCATAGAAATACATTTAAAGAGATAGACCTGAGACTAACTGGAGCCCTTTGAAGCTTCAGCCACCCAAACAGTGTTCATGGTAGCGAAAGGCGACCCCACTCCTGTACACCACACATTCACTTCAGTGGAACTGTACTTTATTTCCACAAACATCCTAAGGACAGGTGTGGTGCTGTTTTTGGAAGAAATCACCTCTGTTTTTCTAAACCTGGATAACCCCTTTAAGCACAGTCTGAGTCTATAGGCCACAGTGACTAGCTCTGACGACTAGCTCTGTACATCGCTGCAGAATATGTTGGTGCTATATAAATAATGCAATAAGTATTTTCATTTAGGGTCTGACCTTCAGGGACCCCAGTATGAAGGCGTAGTATCACTGGTGTAGCACTTCATTCCCTGCACAACGGCACACCTTCATCCCCTGCACAACGGCACACCTTCATCCCCTGCACAACGGCACACCTTCATCCCCTGCACAACGGCACACCTTCATCCCCTGCACAACGGCACACCTTCATCCCCTGCACAACGGCACACCTTGCCACCCAAATGTGTAGGGCATTGTTTTCCAAACAGTGTGTCTCAAGCTGTTGCAACAGCTGGAGACACACTGTTTGGAAACCACTGGTGTAGGGAACTGCCGCTATCCCATTCACTTAAATCAGGTTATGCTGCAGTTTCCTGCACAGCCTGGTGGATGGGAGTGGAGCTGTGCAGGAAAAACCCAAAAGGGCATAAGTTGCTACAACAGCTGTGCATAGGCAAAATGTTCACAGTCGGTGGGGGTCCTAGAGGTCAGAATATACTGATCCTAAAGTTATGGTAGATCTTATTCATATTTATTTCCCAGACATGGGGGGAGGATTTATCAAAACCTGTGTGGAGTATCGTATCAGTGGTGCAGTTGCCCATAGCAACCAATCAAATTGCTTCTTTCATTTCTCAGAGGCATTTTTAAAAATGAAAGAAGTGATCTGAATGGATACTATGGGCAACTGCACCTCTCTTCCTCTACACAGGTTTTGCACTCTACTCTTACCCCCTGCGATTGACTATATCATGTTAAAGGGGTACTCCCGTGGAAAACTTTTTTTTTTAATCAACTGGTGCCAGAAAGTTAAACAGATTTGTAAATGACTTCTATTAAAAAGTCTTAATCCTTCCAGGACTTTTTGGAAGCTGTATACTACAGAGGAAATGTTTTCTTTTTTGATTTCTCCTATGTCACGACCACAGTGCTCTCTGCTGACCTCTGCTGTCCATTTTATGAACTGTCCAGAGGAGCATATGTTTGCTATGGGGATTTTCTCCTACTCTAGACAGTTCCTAAAATGGACAGAGATGTCAGCAGAGAGCACTGTGGTCATGACATAAGAGAAATCCAAAAAGAAAAACATTTCCTCTGTAGTATACAGCCCCTAAAAAGTACTGGAAGTATTAAGATTTTTTGATCTTTGAAGTAATTTACAAATCTGTTTAACTTTCTGGCACCAGGAACTCCACAGACGTAGAAAAGCTCCCATCACTGTTATCATTGGATGAACTATCTGTATATACTTTAAGTAATGTGCAGACATATACGTATTACCGTGAATGACTTTAAGATATATATATATTTTTTTGTTTTTTTGTTTCTCCATATGTAGAAGTCCTTTTGGATCCATGTAAAACTTGGTGTCCATCATCGTCCTGCCAAGCAGTCTGCAAATTACAAGAGAAGGGGCCACAGAATCCTCAGCTGGTACAGTGTACGTCCTGCGATATAGAGTTCTGCTCATCCTGTAAGGCCAACTGGCACCCAGGGCAAGGCTGCCAGGAGAATATGCCAATCACTTTCCTCCCAGGAGAGTCAAGGTACAGGATCTATCTATCTATCTATCTAAAACAGAAGAAGGCAGCAGCACTCCCAAGGGTGAATGTATGCTGGGTGCATGTCAGAGCGGAGACCCCTGGCCACGGGTCTCCATAGCTTAAAGGGGTACTCCCACCCTAGACATCTTATCCCCTATCGAAAGGGTAGGGGATAAGATGTCTGATCTCGAGGGGTCCCGCCGCTTGGGACCCCCGCAGTATTGTATGCGGCACCCACCTGTTTTTTGTGCGGAAGCGCTGGAGGGTCTGAGTCGCGACTACGGGAACAGAAGTCTGTGATGTCAGGAATCCGCCCCCGTGTGACATCACGCCCGTCCCCTCAATGCAAGTCTACGGGAGGGGGCTTGAGAAAGACTGCAATTGGGCTGTTGAAACGTTGTTCCTGATGTTGGGTCAATAAATCCTATTCACCTTGTACCTTGGAGTGCTGCGGCTTTTGTTTCTTAGAGTGGATATCGATCTATCTATCTCACATCTATCGATCTATCTATCTATCTATCTATCTATCTATCTATCTAGCAACAGAAGAATGCAGCAGCACACTGCCAGCACAAGGATATAGGTGAAACATGAACATGCAGATAAAACATGGAGAGCTATACAGCTATGGTGTAATAGATGCAAATGTGAAACTATGAGATAGTGAGGCACTTAGCTCGCAAATTTGTCTCCGCCGGCAGTCAAAAAATCTATCTATCTATCTATCTATCTATCTATCTCATATCTATCTCACATCTATCGATCTATCTATCTCCCATCTATTGATCTATCTCCGATCTATCTATCTATCTCATATATATCTCACATCTATTGATCTATCTATCTATCTATCTCATATCTATCTATCTATATATCTATCTCCTATATATCTATCTATCTCATATCTATCTATCTATCTCATATCTATCTATCTCATATCTATCTATCTCACATCTATCTATCTCATATCTATCTATCTATATATCTATCTCCTATCTATCAATCTATCTATCTATCTCATATCTATCTATCTATCTATCTCATATCTATCTATCTATCTATCTCATATCTATCTATCTATCTATCTATCTATCTCATATCTATCTATCCTATCTATCTATCTATCTATCTCATATCTATCTATCTATCTATCTCATATCTATCTATCTATCTATCTCACATCTATCTATCTATCTATCTCATATCTATCTATCTATCTATCTCATATCTATCTATCTATCTATCTATCCTATCTATCTATCTATCTATCTATCTCATATCTATCTATCTCATATCTATCTATCTATCTATCTATCTATCTATCTATCTATCTCATATCTATCTATCTATCTATCTATCTCACATCTATCTATCTATCTATCTATCTCATATCTATCTATCTATCTCACATCTATCTATCTATCTCATATCTATCTATCTATCTATCTATCTCATATCTATCTATCTATCTATCTATCTATCTCATATCTATTTATCTATCTTCTCCTATAGGTTTCAGATTCTATATGGAGTTTGCTGTCACTTCTGAGGGCTCCTTATGTATGTGCAGCTCTGTCTTGGTTCTTCACTTGAGTGGTGTTTCCCAACCAGGATCCTCCAGCAGTTGCAAAACTACATCTCCCAGCATGCCCGGACAGCTTTCAGCTGTCCGGGCATGCTGGGAGATGTAGTTTTGCAACAACTGGTGGCACCCTGGTTAGAAAACACTGCTGTAAAACCTATATAAGTTGTGTTACTTTATTGGGAATGATTTTTAGATGTCCTCCAGCTATGGAGCCCGTGAGATGAGATCTGTATTTGTAGGGTCCCAGGATGCCCCCTATATACAGAGTAATAGGGTACAGTATACATTATAGAGCTGACCATATAGGTTTTTCTTTTGTCTCTTCAGTTCTGCACTAAAAATGGTTGAAGACGACGTTCCGATCAAGCGGTGCCCCAAATGTAAAGTCTACATAGAGCGAGACGAAGGCTGCGCGCAAATGATGTGTAAAAACTGCAAGCACGCCTTCTGCTGGTACTGTCTAGAGTCACTCGATGTGAGTTACCTGGTTATTGTTTTCTAAACTGGGAGTGATAAACCGCACTGCCCAAATGCATAAACACGTAGCAAAAATGTTCTCAATCTGCAGCATTTAAATTGGGGGGGGGAACATCAGGTTCACATTCCCCCGTAAGAACGGGGGAAGGGGAGGGAGGAGGGGGGTGTAGTCAGACATATGTGATATACACTTACTGGCCACATTAATAGGTACACCTGTTCGATTGCTTGTTGACACAAACAGCTAGTCAGCCAATCACATGGCAGCAACTCTATGCATTTAGGCATGTAGATGTGGTCAAGAGAACTTGCTGAAGTTCAAACTGAGCATCAGAATGGGGAAGAAAGGGCATTTACATATCTTTGAATGAGGCGTAGTTGTTGGTGCCAAACAGGCTGGTCTGAGTATTTCAGAAACTGCTGATCTACTGGGATTTTCATGCACAACCTTCATGTACACCTGGGGGGTGTACAGCGAATGTTCGAAAAAACTGAAAATTTCCAGTGAACAGCAGTTGTGTAGATGAAAATGCCTTGTTGATATCAGAGGAGAATGGGCAGACTGGTTTGAGATGACCAAATGGCCACAGTAACTAAAAAAAAACACTGGTTACAGCCAAGGTGTACGGAATACCATCACTGAATGCACAACATGGCCAATCTTGAAGCAGATGGGCTACAGCAGCATTTTCTTGGCATACTTTGGGTCCTTTAGTACCAGTTGAGCATGGTATAAACGTGACAGCCTACCTGAGTATTGTTACTGACAATGTCCCTCCCTTTATGACTACGGTGGACCCATCTTCTGATGATACTGTCAGCAGAATAATGCCCCATGTCACATCATCTCATACAGGATAATGAGGTCACTGGACTCCAATGGTCTCCACAGTCACCAGATCTCATCCAATAGATCACCGCTGGGATGTGGTGGAACCGGAGATTCTCATCATGGATGTGCAACAACTGTGTGATGTCATCATGTCAATATGGAGGAACTGTGTGATGTCATCATGTCCATATGGAGGAACTGTGTGATGTCATCATGTCAATATGGAGGAACTGTGTGATGTCATCATGTCCATATGGAGGAACTGTGTGATGTCATCATGTCAATATGGAGGAACTGTGTGATGTCATCATGCTCATATGGAGGAACTGTGTAATGTCATCATGTCCATTTGGAGGAACTGTGTGATGTCATTATGTCCATATGGAGGAACTGTGTGATGTCATCATGTCCATATGGAGGAACTGTGTGATGTCATCATGTCCATATGGAGGAACTGTGTGATGTCATCATGTCCATATGGAGGAACTGTGTGATGTCATCATGTCCATATGGAGGAACTGTGTGATGTCATCATGTCCATATGGAAGAACTGTGTGATGTCGTCATGTCCATATGGAGGAACTGTGTGATGTCATCATGTTCATATGGAGGAACTGTGTGATGCCATCATGTCCATATGGAGGAACTGTGTGATGTCATCATGTCCATATGGAGGAACTGTGTGATGTCATCATGTCCATATGGAGGAACTGTGTGATGTCATCATGTCCATATGGAGGGACTGTGTGATGTCATCATGTCCATATGGAGGAACTGTGTGATGTCATCATGTCCATATGTAGTAAAATCTCTGAGGAATGTTGCAAGCACCTTGTAGGAAGTATGCCATGAAGAATAAAGGCAAAAGGGGGTCCAGCCCTGTACTAGCAAGGGGTACCTAATAAAGTGGCCAATGAGTGTACAGTGTCCTACAGCTAGTTAGCTAGTTAGTTAGTCTAAGGATCATGTTGTCCAATGTTTGCCAATAAGGGGAAAAAAAGTAATGTGACAATGTCAGAATTCGTGTTTATGTATCATATTTTGAGCTGAAAACAGCTAAGAAAATTGTGTGCAAACGGAAAGACTAAAAATCTAAAAATAAAGCTAAAAGTAAGGTTAAAAAAAATGTTATGTGAACATAGTCTTCATGGAATTATAGAAAGTTGTTTACAGCTTTTACCATGATGGTCACCGTTCTGGTGACCAGATATAGATGTACATGTATAGCCCTGGCCTCAGTGTCCGTGATCTGAATAACCTTGGATGGTGCCCATAGACCCGTGGTCTCCAAGCTGTGGACCTCCAGGTGTTACAAAACTAAAAAATCTGGGCATGCTGGGAGTTGTAGTTTTGCAAGAGCTGGAGGCACCCTGTTTGGGATACACTGGTGTTATGAACTGCAGAATATCTTGGAGCTATATAAACAAAAATACTCGCTAGGTGTGTTCACACGTACAGTATCCAGCACATTCCGCTGCAGATCTCAATGTAAACTTAAAGGGGTAGTCCACTGCCCCACGTTTAGTTCCGAACGCTGGGTGCGGGCTGCGGGGGTCGTGACGTCACGTCCACGTCCCTCGTGACGTTACATCACGTCCCCTCAATGCAAGTCTATGGGAGGGAGCGTGACGTCCCCTCCCATAGACTTGCATTGAGGGGGCGTGATGTGATGTCACGAGGGACGTGGCCGCAACGTCACGACCCCCGCAGCCCGCACCCAGCGTTCGGAACTAAACGTGGGGCAGTGGATTACCCCTTTAATGACTGAGCACAGCTTGTAATCTGCAGTTACAAATCCTGCGCATCAAATCTGCGCAGGATCCTGTAGGTGTGAACGTGCCTATTTTTATGTAGTATTTTTTATTTTATGGTTCTATGTACATCATTGGGAGTGTGTGTTGTTATGTGTGGAGGTGTAGCTTTCTTTTTCTGTACATGTTTTTCTGTTTGTTTTTTATGCTCCTCTCTATGGGGGAGATTTATCAAAACCTGTCCAGAGGAAAAGTTGCTGAGTTGCCCATAGCAACCAATCTGATCGCTACTTTCACTTTTGAAAAGGCCTCTGCAAAATGAAAGAAGCGATCTGATTGGTTGCTATGGGCAACTCAGCAACTTTTTTCTGGACAGATTTTGTTATTCATGTACATGTATATTTTCTCTGTATGAGTATTTTTACATATGTATCTCTTCATGTGCCCATGTTTTTTGGTATGTATCTCTACATCTGTATATATAGTCTAATTTTAAAGGGGTACTCCGGTGCTCTAAACATTTTGTTCAGATCGCTCGGACACCTGTGGTGGCACCACACCAGATTGCCGTTGGAACTCCGAATAGTGGAGTCCGATGGCAATGTGAACGAGGCCTAATATGTTAAAGGGGTTATCCAGGAAAAAACTTTTTTTTATATATCAACTGGCTCCAGAAAGTTAAACAGATTTGTAAATGATTTCTATTAAAAAATATTAATCCTTCCAGTAATTATCAGCTGCTGAAGTTGAGTTTTTCTTTTCTGTCTAAGTGCTCTCTGATGACACGTGTCTCGGGAGCTGTCCAGAGTAGAAGCAAATTCCCATAGCAACTGCACAGAGCAGGATAGGTTTGCTATGGGAATTTGCTTCTATGCTGGACAGCTCCCGAGACACGTGTCATCAGAGAGCACTTAGACAGAATAGAACAACTCAACTTCAGCAGCTGATAATTACTGGAAGGATTAAGATTTTTTAATTGAAGTAATTTACAAATCTGTTTAACTTTCTCGAGCCAGTTGATCTAGAAAAAAAAAGTTTTTTTTTCCTGGAGTACCCCTTTAACTTGACAAAACCGGCACAATTTACTTCATACAGTTATTAGTCTTCATTTTTCTTTGCTCCAGAGTATTTTGTCGCCGCGCTATTGGAATATTTCTGAATTAAGCACAAAAAATTGCAGCTGCCGTGTATTAATAATGTAATATCCGTCTTGCTTTGTGCATTTCTGCTTTTACCAGGACGATTTCCTGCTCATACATTATGATAAGGGGCCTTGTCGGAACAAGTTGGGTCACTCCAGGGCATCAGTCATATGGCACAGGACACAGGTGGGTGGAAATCTTATAGCTGTTTTGACTTCTTACTTGTAACAATGTAGAACTGCACTTTTCTAGGATTAGTTTTCTTCCAAAAACGGGGCCACTCTTGCCCTCGGGTTTTGGGTGGTATTGCAGCTCAGTTCCATTGAAGTGAATGGCGCCAAGTTGTAATACCATACCCAACCTGGGGAACACAGAGCTCTCTGCTGACATCACGAGCACAGTGCTCTCTGCTGACATCACGAGCACAGTGCTCTCTGCTGACATCACGAGCACAGTGCTCTCTGCTGACATCTCTGTCCATTTTAGGAACTGTCCAGAGCAGCATATGTTTGCTATGGGGATTTTCTCCTACTCTGGACAGTTCTTAAAATCTACAGAGATGTCAGCAGAGAGCACTGTGCTGGTGATGTCAGCAGAAAGCTCTGTGTTCCAAAAAGAAAAGCATTTCCTCTGTAGTATTCAGCAGCTAATAAGTACTGGAAGTATTAAGATTTTTTTAATAGAAGTAATTTACAAATC
Source organism: Hyla sarda (assembly GCF_029499605.1). Taxonomy (NCBI): domain Eukaryota; kingdom Metazoa; phylum Chordata; class Amphibia; order Anura; family Hylidae; genus Hyla; species Hyla sarda. Next base: position 44,790,855 of record NC_079191.1, read on the forward strand.
TGCAAAAATTGACCACACCTCAAGGATATTACCCTAGTGGGTACACAATGAAAAACTATTGGAAACAGTTGGTTTGAAAAATGTAGAAATATTTATTAAAATACATTTATAGACTTAAAAAACCCATATACCGTACATAAAACATAAGATCAGAGCAATATTACATGTATGTTCCAATTCTTTGTCATTGGGCCCTAATGGCAAAATAAAGAAAAATAAATAAATAAAGCACTGACAATTTTTTAGCAATATTGATTGTTAGCAAATCCCGATCGTCCGGAAGAAACTGTTAATCCGGCAGTTGGATGTTATATATGAATTCGCTCTCTGTGCTGGTTATACTCGGCTGCCCATAGTCTATACAAGGATAAATGGTTGTTTCTCACCGTATCCGTAGCCGCTGGTCCCATACTGCGACGGGCCGGAATTGGCAAGTCCTGTGGTTGCTATGAAGTTACCGGCGGTTAATTAACGGAATGGTCCTCACGAGCCTGTTAGAGGTAGGGCTCCGGCAGGAGACTCCTTTGAGCGGGGTCCGTGGTGGCAATGTACGCTCCTTCGTGTGTCGGACCCTCGCTTGGGTATTAAGACAGGATGCTCGTGGTAGAGGCAGCAGGCTAGCAGTGTGCCAGGTAGGTGGAACTGCTGATTAGAAGATCAGGTGCAGTGGGCGGCTTCCTTGGAGTCTTCTATATCGGCTTAAATGCGAGTTGGTAGTGCGTTCCTATATGGCTCTGTTCAGATTAGATTTAATGGGGTATTCCAATAAAAAAACTTTTTTTTATATATCTAGAAAGTTAAACAGATTTGTAAATTACTTCTATTAAAAAAATCTTAATCCTTTCAGCACTTATGAGCTTCTGAAGTTAAGGTTGTTCTTTTCTGTCTAAGTAATCTCTGATGACACGTGTCTCGGGAAACGCCCAGTTTAGAAGCAAATTCCCATAGCAAACCTCTTCTAAACTGGGCGGTTCCCGAGACACGTGTCATCAGAGATGACTTAGACAGAAAAGAACAACCTAAACTTCAGAAGCTCATAAGTACTGAAAGGATTAAGATTTTTTAATAGAAGTAATTTACAAATCTGTTTAACTTTCTGGAGCCAGTTGATCCAAGTTCTTTTTCCTGGATAACCCCTTTAAGCCTAGACGCGTTTCAGGGTACTTAGGGATGACCCCTTCCTCAGTAGGCAAGTTGTGACACCATTTATCCTTGTATAGACTATGGGCAACCGAGTATAACCAGCACAAAGAATGAATTCATATATAACATCCAACTGCCGGATTAACAGTTTCTTCCGGACGATCGGGATTTGCTAACAATCAATATTGCTAAAAAATTGTCAGTGCTTTATTTATTTCTTTTTTCTTTATTTTGCCATTAGGGCCCAATGACAAAGAATTGGAACATACATGTAATATTGCTCTGATCTTATGTTTTATGTATATGGGTTTTTTAAATCTATAAATGTATTTTAACAAATATTTCTAAATTTTTCCAACCAACTGTTTCCAATAATTTTTCATTGTGTACCCACTAGGGTAATATCCTTGAGGTGTGGTCAATTTTTGCATATATTATTTATTATTTCTGATCGGTGGGGATCGCTCTTTTAGCCCCATTAAACCTCGGATATTTGGTTGTGAGCTGCACACACTCCTTTTCTTGTTTCTAATTTACAAATCTGTTTAACTTTCTGGCACCAGTTGATTTAAAAATAAAAAATAAAAAAAATATAAACATTTTTTTTTCCCACCGGAGTACCCTTTTAACTACCTATATGACTCTGGAGCAGTGGAAAAAGTCCGGGATCTTCGGCGCATACCGTACAAGGATGACAGGAGCGTATTGCAAAGGTTCCTTTATTGCCTAATACACTAAAAACGCGTTTCGGGGCTTCTTGCCTCTTTTTCAATAAGACATAGGCTTAAGCCTATGTCTTATTGAAAAAGAGGCAAGAAGCCTCGAAACGCGTTTAAGTGTATTAGGCAATAAAGGAACCTTTGCAATATACGCTCCTGTCATCCTTGTACGGTACGCGCCGAAGATCCCGGACTTTTTCCACTGCTCCAGAGACGTCCACTAGTCGGCAGGGGATGATCCCAGCCGAACTCCCGGGAGGCAGCTCCGTCAAAATACTGAACTACGCTTCAGTATACGCAGGTTAGTACACATCCGCGTGGTGTGCATCTATTTTATCTGTGTACAATATACAGTCCTTAGAGGAAGCTGTGCTCTATTTTTCCTACACCAGATTCTAACTACGTATATGATGTATTGTGCCTTGTATCCAGTTGTAGTAGTGGCCAAACACTGGTGGCAGCAGTGTGCTGTGCTATTGGCATGACGCTTTGTGCTACTGGCGTATGGCGCCACCCATATTGGCAGCCAAGCTGAGTGCGCTAAGAGCGATTATGTTAACGGGCGCTAACTTTGTACAAAGCAATAGAGCCTCATGCATGAGGCCAAACCATGTGTCCTTGTATGATGCCACATGGAGTCCCCTATGGCACAGTTGATGGCTGGAAACACTACGTATTTGTAAAAAAAAAAATCCCCCCATATAAGTAATATTCGCCGCATTGGCGTTTTTTAGGGCCTTAAACGCTCAAAAGGGCAGTTTTTCCCAACCAGTGTGCCTTTATATGTTGCAAAACTACAACTCCCAGCATGCCCGGACAGCCGTTGGCTGTCCGGGCATGCTGGGAGTTGTAGTTTTGCAACAGCTGGAGGCACACTGGTAGGGAAAACACTGCCATAGGGTAATTTGAAACACCATACCCACATGGCTTTTTGTTTTTAGGCATTTTTTAGTGGCCTTTTTAGGCTGTTTTCTTATTTTTCTTTTTTTCAAGGTACTATTCTTTCATAGACTTTTATGGGTGGGAAAAAAAATGTCAGAAAAAAACGCCATGTGTGTATACTTTTATTTCCCCCCCCCCCAATTCTTCAACAAAAATGCTGGAGTCTCATGATAAAAGAATCACATGACTTGTAATAAAAAAAAATATATATATATATATATATATATATATATATGTATAATTGTATAGACTGGGGGAATTTATAATCAGTATTTGCCTTCATTTTGGTTGCTGCACGACAGTGGTTTGTCATATTACCGCTGGATGTAGGCTTTAAGCTTCTTAGTCCTATCTGTATTATATATTTGCCTTTTAAGATGACATTTTAAGTAGCTTTATGTCTTATAAAAATCTGAATAGATGCAAAAGAGAAGAGAAGCTTAAAAAAAAAACATGAAAGAAAAAAAAAAAGAAAAAATCATCTTTTTTCCTTTGCAGCCCCCCTAGATTTTATATTCGGAAGATTAGCAGTCACTTTTTTACGTAACCACTGCCCTCTGGTGGTGAAACAGCAGTAGTTCTGGTGCCACATTATTATTGATATGATGTGTGAAAAAAAACTAGTATTATTATTGAAAAACAATCCCTATGTGATTAGTATTTGTTGTAATGAAAAAAATTTATAAAACATGAATAAAATAATAATAATAATAATAATAATAATAAATAAGAATATTATTAATATTATATAATTACACTGCTCAAAAAAATAAAGGGAACACTAAGATAAGACATCCAAGATCTGAATGAGTCAACTAATCGTATGAAATACTTTCGTCTTTACATAGTTGAATGTGCTGACAACAAAATCACACAAAAATTATCAATGGAAATCAAATTCATCAACCCATGGAGGTCTGGATATGGAGTCACACTCAAAATCAAAGTGGAAAACCGCACTTCTGGCTGATCCAACTTTGATGTAATGTCCTTAAAACATGTCAAAATGATGGTCATTAGTGTGTGTGGCCTCCACGTGCCCGTATGACCTCCCTACAATGCCTGGGCATGCTCCTGATGAGGTGGCGGATGGTCTCCTGAGGGATGTCCTCCCAGACCTGGACTAAAGCATCCGCCAACTCCTGGACAGTCTGTGGTGCAACGTGGCGTTGGTGGATGGAGCGAGACATGATGTCCCAGATGTGCTCAATCGGATTCAGGTCTGGGGAATGGGCGGGCCAGTCCGTAGCAGCAATGCCTTCCTCTTGCAGGAACTGCTGACACACTCCAGCCACATGAGGTCTAGCATTGTATTGCATTAGGAGGAACCCAGGGCCAACCGCACCAGCATATGGTCTCACAAGGGGTCTGAGGATCTCATCTCGGTACCTAATGGCAGTCAAGCTACCCCTGGCAAGCACATGGAGGGCTGTGTGGCCCCCGAAAGAAATGCCACCCCACACCATTACTGACCCACCGCCAAACCGGTCATGCTGGAGGATGTTGTAGGCAGCAGAACATTCTCCACGGTGTCTCCAGACTCTGTCACGTCTGTCACATGTGCTCAGTGTGAACCTGCCTTCATCTTTGAAGAGCACAGGCGCCAGTGGCAAATTCTTGGTGCCAATCTTGGGGTTCTCTGGCAAAAGCCAAACGTCTTGCACGGTGTTGAGCTGTAAGCACAACCCCCACCTGTGGCCCCCATACCACCCTCATGGAGTTTGTTTCTGACCGTTTGAGTGGACACATGCACATTTGTGGCCTGCTGGAGGTCATTTTGCAGGGATCTGGCAGTGCTCCTCCTTGCACAAAGGCAGAGGTAGAGGTCCTGCTGCTGGGTTGTTGCCCTCCTAAGGCATCCTCTGCGTCTCCAGATGCACTGGCCTGTCTCCTGGTAGCTCCTCTATGCTCTGGATACTACGCTGACAGACACAGCAAACCTTCTTGCCACAGCTCGCATTGATGTTCCATCCTGGATGAGCTGTGTGTGCTACCTGAGCCACTTGTGTGGGTTGCAGACTCCGTCTCATGCTACTACTAGAGTGAAAGCACAGCCAGCATTCAAAAGTGACCAAAACATCAGCAAGGAAGCATAGGAACTGAGAAGTGGTCTGTGGTCACACCTGTAGATCCTTTATTGGGGGTGTCTTGCTAATTGCCTATAATTTCCACCTGTTGTCTGTTCCATTTGTACAACAGCATGTGAAATTGATTGTCAATCAGTGTTGCTTCCTGAGTGGACAGTGTGATTTCACAGAAGTGTCATTGACTTGGAGTTACATTGTGTTGTTTAAGTGTTCCCTTTATTTTTCTGAGCAGTTTATCATAATATTATAATTATAATAATTTCTTCACCTTTTGAACAGCAGAAAATGTTAGGAATAGCTTGGAGTGCCAATAAACCAAATATAATCCTATAGTAAAATGAATACAGTAAAATGCCATTAATCTAGTATGTGAATTATTTAAATATTGTAATGATCCAGCTCTTGTTTATATTAGTGGACATAAAATGATGAAAAGAGCTCCTTGAGCTCTTATGTAACATTTAACTCAACCTAAACACGTTTGATGTATTTGTATGTCTTATAAAAATCTATAAAATATAAGTAAAAAAAAAAAATTATAATAATAATTTGTAAAACTGGAATTTAGATAAACATTTTGAGGAATAGATCATTTGGAACTATCTGGTCCTGTTCACTGCAGATACAAATGACAGTAGAGCAGTGGTCTCCAAACTGTGGACCTCTAGATGCTGCAAAAACTACAACTCCCAACATGTGCTGTCCGAGCTTGCTGGGAGTTGTAGCTTGGCAACCTCTTGAGGTCCCACTGTTTGGAGGCCAATGCAGTAGAGATACATGTGATGGCCATCCCACTGACAGCAGTATGTAAACCCAGGCTAAGGGCAGGGTCATGCTATGGAATTTCATGTAGATTTCAGTACCTAATTCTTTTAGATTCTGTGCCAAAATGAACATGAATCCTGCTCCAGAACAGCTTTATATTATCTACACTGGTAATGGGGATGGAGATATAAATATGAAATAGATAGATATAGAATAGATATGAAATAGATAGATAGATATAAGATAGATAGATAGATAGATAGATATGAGATAGAGAGATAGATAGATAGATATGAAATAGATACATAGGAGATAGATAGATAGATAGATAGAAGATAGATAGAAGATAGATAGATAGATAGATAGATATGAGATAGATAGAAAGATAGATAGCAACAGAAGAATACAGCAACACACTGCTAGCACAATGATATAGATAAAACATGAGTATATAGATACAGCATGAAAAGCTATACAGCTATGGTACAATAAATGGAAATATAAAATTATGCAGTTATGAAATAGTGAGGTACTTAGCTTGCAATTTGGCGGCCAAATAGCTTGAACCGTCCCACCACGTTAAGGTGACCTCATTTGGGACAGACCCTACACTATGAATATGCCTCTGTGTGATCAGTTCAGCAGGCATTGCAGGATCTGAAACATCCAAGACACCTTATATACACCTGATAGAGGTGGGTGGGGTGCAAGAGCCAACATGGGGGTAGCCACTCCCCACTCCTCCCACCCACCTCTATCAGGTCTATATAAGGTGTCTTGGATGTTTCAGATCCTGCAATGCCTGCTGAACTGATTACACAGAGGCATATTCATAGTGTAGGGTCCGTCCCACATGAGGTCACCTTACCGTGGTGGGACGGTCCAAGCTATTTGGCCGCCAAATTGCAAGCTAAGTACCTCACTATTTCATAACTGCATAATTTTATATTTCCATTTATTGTACCATAGCTGTATAGCTTTTCATGTTGTATCTATATACTCATGTTTTATCTATATCTTTGTGCTAGCAGTGTGCTGCTGTATTCTTCTGTTGCTGTATATTTAGCCCAGCAGCTGGCACCTGTAAGCCAGGTCCATATAATAGTTTGGAATCAATAGTGCTGGCTAACTTATCCCTTTGTCTAGAAAGATAGATAGATAGATAGAGAGAGATAGATAGATAGATAGATAGATAGATAGATAGATAGATAGAAATATATGAGATAGATAGAAAGATATGAGATAGATAGAAAGATATGAGATAAATAAATAGATAGATAGATAGATAGATAGGAGATAGATAGAAAGATATGAGATAGATGATAGATAGATAGATAGGAGATAGATAGATAGATAGATAGATAGATAGGAGATAAATAGAAAGATAGATAACCAGTTCAACAAAACAGCAGCACACCGGAATAGATGACAACGTGTCAGGCTTTATTCATCGTGAATTCTAGATAGATAGATAGATAGATACAACAAGTCCAAAAATCACTGCACCAGTCAGGTCTTGGATCCTGAAAAAAGCTGGAAATCTTTATTCCCAAATAAAGTGCAATGTTTCAGTAGCAATAGCCTTTGTCAAGCATAGTAAATACAGAGAAAGTGCATATATATATATATATATATATATATATATATATATACATCAAACAGATTTAATTGGTTACAACACATATACAGTCAATTTTAAGCACACCTCTAAAGTGCATACATTGGTGTTAAAAGCTGTCAATCAGCATGATGTTAGATTGGCATGGTAACCAAATATACACAGTGAATCAAAGATCTGAATATTAAGTGCTCCATACAATTAATACTCCACTGAATAAAATTATCATTGCCAGCCATCCATTACCTTGGATCGCTCATCTGATCAGCCCTTCCCTATCCCTTTAGATAGATAGATAGATAGATAGATATGATATAGATAGATATGAGATAGATAGATATAGATTGATAGATATGAGATAGATAGATATAGATAGATATGAGATAGATAGATAGATATGAGATAGATAGATATAGATAGATATGATATAGATATAGATAGATAGATATAGATAGATATGAGATAGATAGATAGATAGATATAGATAGATAGATATGAGATAGATATGAAATCGATAGATAGATAGATATGAAATCGATAGATAGATATCCATAGGAAAGGATCGCAGCACACATAAAAATTTCAATAAAGTGCAGCGTTTATTGCATCCTCATCAAACAAAGTGCGACGTTTCTGAGGCCTCTCGCCTCCTTTCTCAAGCATGAAACGTCGCACTTTGTTTGATGAGGATGCAATAAACACTGCACATTATTGACATTTTTATGTGTGCTGCGATCCTTTCCTATGGATTGATGCTGGATTCCCTGACCAGGAACCCGATGATAGCGTGCACCTTATACTTTCTACACATGGGCGGATGTCCTGTTTGTCTGGACTTCTAGATAGATAGATAGATAGATAGATAGGAAGAAGATGGGCAGCACAAACAAGAAGTGTCAGTGGTGCAGGCTGGATGACTTGGTCAAAAGTCCAATAAATTCCATAGAGAGAAACAGCAGCACTCCAATGTCAGTGAAAAAAAAGAGTGGCTTTATTCAACCAAACATCAAGGATAGCGACGTTTCAGCCCTTTCACACGGCTTGACAATGGCCGTGTGAGACGGCTGAAACGTCGTTATCCTTGATGTTTGGTTGAAGACAGCCACTAATTTTTTTTCACTGACATTGGATTGCTGCTGTTTCTCTCTATAGATAGATAGATAGGAGATAGATAGATATTAGATAGAGTGATAGATAGATAGATATTAGATAGAGTGATAGATAGATAGATATTAGATAGAGTGATAGATAGATAGATAGATAGATAGATAGATATGAGATAAGAGATAGATAGATAGATAGATAGATAGATATGAGATAAGAGATAGATAGATTTGCGATAGAAATCAGATAGATAGAGAGATAGATAGATAGATAGCACATAGAACATACTGTAGATTGTGTATCCTGTATTCTTCTACTGACGTGTATTTCTCCTCTACAGGTGGTTGGAATATTTGCAGGATTCGGCCTTCTACTTTTAGTAGCCTCTCCTTTCCTCTTACTGGCCACACCATTCGTTTTGTGCTGCAAATGTAAATGCAGTAAAGGAGACGATGACCCGCTGCCAACCTAGTGCTCAGGAGAGTGGATTTCCACCCTGTTCCAGCGCACTGCTGAAGGCTGCATCACACTTGGGACATGTTGGAGCCTTCCCTGGCTTGGACCAGCTTTTCCGGGACATAAACTGTGCCATTATACTGAGATCTTGTGTCCTCGTCGCCCCAGATTTCATTCCAGGATCTCGGTCACTGAGGAGACAGGAGGTTTAGGTCCGCACAATGTACAGATGACATCCTTCATCCACATAACAGTTGTTGGGTCTGACACCGGTTCTGGTCCTGCGGGTCCAGTTTTAGACTCTTTCTAAGCATATCCTCCTCCCGCAGACACTCTCTATGCCATTCCTGATTTCTTACCTTCATTTGTACATTTTCGTTTTTCTTGTAAGATGCTGTGTATTAGTGCATTGTTCTAAAGGGATGAACTCCTTGTTTTATATGGCAGGTACACAATGCACTGAGCCTCATGTTTGTTGCAATCTGGATTTACCAAAGTGAGAATTGCTAAAAAAAAAAAAAAAATGGAAACAAAATATTAAAAAAGGAAAAACTGTAAACCCAATATGTTTATCTGTCTGCACAGGTTGTTATCAGCCTCATATTTACAAAGTGTAAAGGACAAGTTATTAGATAAAACATTCCAGCAGCCACATTATACTATAGATTCACCTATAGCATTCAAGGTTTTGAGTTTATACAGGATTTGTACCTATTTCCTATAGAATAACAATTCTGGAACAGCTTTTCTTAGAATTCTTAAGATGTTCCTCTATTATTGTTCCTGGAAATTTGAGTACAAACACAACTGGGGCCCTTATTCTCCTTGTAAGCTGCATGTGTCCTTATACACTATGACACTTTGTAACAGGTTTACACCCACCTTGAAAAGGGCATGGTTTATTCTAGAAACATGTCAAAGGGTTTGCATGGGACTGTGAAGATATTGCAATCACCACCCAGCTTTTTGTCATTAGCAATGGGGGTGGAGTCAATGTGTTACCCAACCAGTTTACTCTGAGCTATAACTGAGTGCGGAATCTTAGCTGCCCTTTGGTTTTCACTCTTTACCCCACTCTAGGATGTGGTAACTGGACTTAGCTGTAAAGGGCTACCATGTTGCTACCTCGAGTGGTCCCAGTGTGGGTAGCGGCTGGCCCAGCGAACCAGATGACACCAGTGTGAGGCATGGACGGGTTAGGAAAAAGGCAGGGGTGGTCCAGGCCTGGGTTGTAGGCTGGTGGCACAGTAGCATTGTCAGTGATGGTCAGAATGGTTGTGTCAGGCTGTTCAGGTGCATGGTCGACATTCTGGGTCATACACAGGAGAGGCAATATAGTAGAGAGGATCAGGCAGAGTCTTGATGATAGGCAGAGATCATACACAGGAAGGATACAGAATACTACTACAGAACAACTTTACAGAAACTAGACAGGCTAGGAACCTTTGCTCAGGGCCTGTTGGAGTTTGTGAAGCAGCCTAAAGTAGTGAGAAGAAGGCCATATTTCCCAACATTTCTAGAATGACAGAGTTACGGCAAAGTTCTAAAAATAAAGATTACATATCTTTGAGAATGCAATTATTTGAGAAAAACAGACTTGTTAGGAGGGCTGAAGGTCTTGGGTGTTCTTAAAATACACTGTCTATTTTTTTTTTTTTTTTTTTATCTTATTGAAGGGAAAACTGATTGAGAAGAATGAAGGAAGCCTTACTTACCTCCCTGCTCCTCTATTGAACCTGTTCTATAACTGCCCACATCCACTTTGTTTCCCACTTACTAGTATTTCATTTCCACACCCAGGAAATTCCCTCCTCAGCCAGTGTGTGGCTAAGCAGGCATTTTCTGTGTGTCCAGAGAGTACAAGGAACAAAAATGGGAAACATCCAAGTCACTGCTTGGTTGAGTGGGCATTCCCAGACATTTACTGTGTGATGAGACCATGTACCAGGAAGCGGAGATCAACACAGATCGAGGCAGTGTCAGAAGCAGGAAGGTAAGTAAGGTTTGTTTTCTTTTCTTTTTTTTTTTTTTCTTTCAACCATTTCTAGTTGTTTTTTTATTTTTTTATTTGCCCAGCAAGCTTTTCTACAATATGCAAATTAAATATTATGATCAGTATAGAGCCCCAGTTTCCGAGAATGGATGACTCTGTAATGTGTATGGAGGACTTAAGACTCTCTCTTAACAAATGATGTTAGGGGAAAGAAGAATTAGGCAGGTTGGATTTCAACTGCCCGACATAAGCCCACACCAGAACTGTCTGGCAGTGGTTTACCTGCCCTGTCAACACAATACAAGAACTTGCGGCCCAGCCAGATAGTAATGTGTATGAGCTATCAGCCAAATGAACCTTTTGCCAACTGCTATTGATGGTATATAAGGTGACTGTCTTAAATTGAAGGTGTGCAGCTTAGGCTAAGAATTAGAAGTGACTGAGGTTAACTGTTGGAGCATTAATACCCAAAATGCCAGGGGAAGTGGAGTGATCATAGACAGATGACCACCTTAAAGCAGTCCCAACATGCACAACCAAAAAGAGAGACATAATGGCTGGAAATACATCGATTGTGAATTGCCTGGTAAATTCTACGTAATTTTTTATTAATATCGAGGTGGTTAGTATGAAGTAGTACATTATACTTTGAGCGTGTGTTCCCCAGTTTTTCTTTAAAGGGTACCTTTGTACACTTTTTTTTGTGTTCTTTTAAATGTTGTTGAGAGGGTGTCTGAAGGCTGCACTTAAGGGTTTAGGTTCTTGTCGGAGTGCCGCATCCTACAGGCTGAATACTTAGAGATCACTATATTTGTATCTAGCAATGCTCATTGGGCCCCCACTGGTGCTACCAAATGTAAAAAAAAAAAAAAAGAATGCTGATATACGATTGAAAAAAACCAAAAAACATTTGTGTACCCTTTCTGGACAAATGGCTTAAAGAGGTTTTTCCTAGTTCTGACAAACATCTCCTAATGAGATGAAAGGGTTGTTCAGAGATTTATTGTAATATTTAATTATGTCAAAGCTGGGCTGAAAAAAAAAAAGCAGTACTCACCTGCCACAATTCCTACCACTGCTGGTCTGACTGTGCGCGGTCCCCCGACCCATGTTCTGCTTTTACTCTGAACATAGGAATGTGTCTCCATACCCAGTCATTGGCTATAGGCCAAATACTTGTTCAGCCAATAGCTATTGCTAGGGATGAGCGAATCGAATCTGACAAATCCGAATTTGTTACGAATTTCAGGAAAAATTTGCTTCGCAATGAATCTGAATATCGCCATGATTTGATTGCACGAATCGTTCTTTAAACTCCATTTAGTGCGGTCCAGGCCCCAGGGCATCTAAAATGGTGGATCCACATGTGAGGACATGGGGCAAGGAACGCTGGGTAGGGGGATGATCCTGAATCACATGCAGTATGCAGCCTATCAACAGCCAGCCACCCCTGTGATGTCACAGCCCTATATAATCAGCAGCCATCTTGCGGCCAGGCATTTCAGTGTTTTATTTCAGAGAGAGCGTTCAATTGCAGGGAGAGATAGAGCAGAGTGTTCGTTGCACAGAAAAACAGCTTTAGGCTGGGTTTACACTACGATTTGTAACTACGGTTCCAGTATACGGCTGGGAGGGGGGGGCGGGGCTTAATTGCGGCGCCCGCACTCAGCTGTATTCGGGAACCGTATTTAATGCATATCTATGAGCCGACCGGAGTGAACCGCAGCCTCCGGTCGGCTGCTTTTTCAGCCGTATGCTGTTTCCCGACCGTAGGCAAAAACGCGGTCGACCACGTTTTTGCCTGCGGTCGGGAAACCACATACGGCCGAAAAAGCAGCCGACCGGAGGCTGCGGTTCACTCCGGTCGGCTCATAGACATGCATTAAATACGGTTCCCCTATACGGCTGAGTGCGGGCGCCGTGATTAAGTCCCGCCCCCCTCCCTCCCAGCTGTATACGGGAACCGTAGTTACAAATCGTAGTGTGAACCCAGCCTTACAGCAGCGATTCACCACAAGCCCAAATCACTGCATAAAAGTACTGCCAGGGAAGGGAGAGAGAAAGTACACTTCTGGGTGTAATACACAGCGACTCTACTGCTGCAGTGGGATGTACAGCAACTCTAAACCTTATAGGGGCCAGTTAGGCTGAGCACTAAAAGCCATTGTCACCTGCTATTAGTGCATATTAATACTCTACTGGGCTGTACTACACAGCGATTCTGTACTGCTGCAGTGGTGTACAGCAACTGTAAAGCTAACAGGGGCCAGTTAGGGTGAGCAAGAAAAGCCATAGTCACCTGATTACAGTGCCTAGTACAGGTTGCATAGCGGAGCTTATTGTCCTCTCATAAGTGTAACCTGTGCATACATAGGTGGTGTACGTTTTTTTTCCCTGTAAAACTAATTTAGGCCAAGTAACTGTGAAAGGCCAGCCAAAGCTACACTCTTGTTTTTGTAGCCTAATAAAGTTTTAAGTGGAGTGTATTGTCCTCCTCTCATAACTGTAAACTACCTATGTGGTGTTCTTTATGTATTTTCCTGTAAAACTAATGTGGTATCGGGGTGTTGCAATGGTGTTCCAGGATCTGGTGGTATTAACCCTGTGGGGTTATTAACCCCTGATTAGTCGTGACGCCAGGTTGTGGTTGTTTTGGTATAAGGCCCTGCCGACAACCAACCCATAAACAGCAGGCAATAAAGGAATGTCCACAGCAAGAATTGTGAAAATAACTGGAAATTTTACTTGGAATTCTTATTAAACAATCTTTACAAATATGCAGTTTCTCTAGAGACCACCGAGATGCAGGATACCTCACAGGCTTGCTGGAACTTGTAGTATTGAGAGGATTTATGCAGGCCACTGTACTACTAATATTATTCTTGTGTTGAGTAGTAGTCACTAGAATTGTAGATAGAGCTTGATAACTCACGTTGTGAGGTTGCTGCAGGTTCTTTAGGCTTTGGCCTAGCTGAGATGAATTTAGATAGTACAGGTATTGTGCTTGACTGTAATCCAGGAGATCAGTGAGCAAGAGAGTACAGGAACAAGAGAGCAAGTTTAGAGACTACAGCCCCTTATATACTAAGGAGGCTGAACTAAAGACCATTGGTTGCAAAGCCTGTGGTTCCAGTGCACATGGCACTCTGGGTAGTGTCACATGACAGTGGTTCACATGACCAACCTCTATACATTTGTACAACTTTATGTATAATGAACAATATGTACACAATATATATACAATGCATTAACAGAAGGTGATCAAGGGGTGAGCCCTGCAGGAGAGCCCTATGGACTGCAGGGACTCTTCCGGAGGGGACCTAGAGATGGTACAGGACCATGTCCTGTACCGGGACACCACACTAATTTGGGCCTAGTTACTGTGAAAGGCCAGACAAAGCTACACACTTTTTTCTGTTGTCTAATACAGTTTTAACCCCTTAACGACAATTGACGTTAATGTACGTCATGATGTGGTGATACTTCTCTCAGCATGACGTACATTTACGTCATGGACATGGTCATGTACGGCAGGTCCGGGCTGCTATCAGCAGCCAGGGACCCGCCGGTAACGGCGCACATCAGCGTTCGCGCTTATGTGTGCCATTAACCCCGCAGATAGCGTGATCAATACAGATCACGGCATCTGCGGCAGTGTGGCACTTACATTGGATGATCAGATCGCCCGCATCGCTGCCGCAAGGATCTGATCATCCAGAACAGCGGACGGAGGTCCCCCTCACCTGCCTCCTCCGCCTTCCTCGGGTCTTCTGCTCTGGTCTGTGATCAAGTAGACCAGAGCAGAAGATAGCCGAAAATACTGATCATTGCTATGCCCGATGCATAGCACTGAACAGTATTAGCAATCAAATGATTGCTATAAATAGTCCCCTATGGGGACTATTAAAGTGAAAAAAAGAAAGTAAAAAAATGTTAAAACAAAAAGATAAAAAGCGTAAAAAAATACCCTCAGAAAGTGTAGAATAAATAAATTAATAAACATATTTGGTATCACTGCTTGCGCAAATGTCTGATCTATCAAAATATAATGTTATTGATCCTGTACGGTGAACAGAGTTAACATAAAAAAAAATCCAAAATTGCTGATCTTTTGTCACATAATATTCCAAAAAATATGTATAAAAAAATTATTAAAAGTTTCATATATGCAAATGTGGTATCAATAAAAAGTACAGATCACAGCGCAAAAAAATTAGCCCTCATACCGCCACTTATACGAAAAAAATAAAAAGTTATAGGGATATACAGGGATTTTAACTCCTTAAGGACCAGGCCAATTTTCTTTGTGGGACCAGAGCGTTTTTTGCACTTCTGACCACTTTCACTTTAAGCATTAATAACTCTGGGATGCTTTTACCTTTCATTCTGATTCTGAGATTGTTTTTTTGAGACATATTCTACTTTATATTAGTAGTAAAATGTTGTCGATAATTGCATCATTTCTTGGTGAAAAATTCCAAAATTTTATGAAAAAAATTTAAATTTAGCATTTTTCTAACTTTGAAGCTCTCTGCTTGTAAGGAAAATAGACATTCCTAATAAATTATATTTTGATTCACAAATACAATATGTCTACTTTATGTTTGCATCATAAAGTTGACATGTTTTTACTTTTGGAAGACATCAGAGGGCTTCAAAGTTCAGCAACAATTTTCCAATTTTTCACAACATTTTCAAAATCAGAATTTTTCATGGACCAGTTCAGGTCTGAAGTGGATTTGAAGGGCCTTCATATTAGAAATACCCCATAAATGACCCCATTACAGAAACTGCACCCCTCAAAGTATTCAAAATGACATTCAGTATTTGTGTTAACCCTTTAGGTGTTTCAAAGGAATAACAGCAAAATGAAGGAGAAAATTTAAAATTTTCATTTTTTACACTCTCATGTTCTTGTAGACCCAGTTTTTGAATGTTTACAAGGGGTAAAAGGAGAAAAATTCTCTCAAAATGTGTAAACCAATTTCACTCGAGTAAGGAAATACCTCATATGTATATGTCAAGTGTTCGGCGAGCGCAGTAGAGGGCTTAGAAGGGAAGGAGAGACAATGGGATTTTGGAAAGTGAGTTTTTCTGAAAGGGTTTTTGGGGGGCATGTCACATTTAGGAAGCCCCTATGCTGCCAGAACAGCAGGAAAAAAAAACACATGGCATACTATTTTGGAAACAGTACTCCTCAAGGCATGTAACATGGGGTCCAGTGAGCCTTAACACCCCACAGGTGTTTGACGACTTTTCCTTAAAGCTGGATGTATAAACAAAAAAAAAAATTCAGTGCAGTTTTTCCCCCCCAAATTTACCATTTTTATAAAGGGTAATGGGAGAAAATGCCCCCCCCCCCATATTTGTAACCCCATCTCTTCTGAATATGGAAATACCCCATGTTAGGATGTAAAATGCTCTGTGGGCGAACTACAATGCTCAGAAGAGAAGGAGTCACATTTGGCTTTTGGAAAGCAAATGTTGATGAAATGGTTTATGGGGGGCATGTCGCATTTAGGAAGCCCCTATGGTGCCAGAACAGCAAAAAAACACATGGCATACTATTTTGGAAACTACACCCCTCAAGGAATGTAACAAGGGGTACAGTGAGCCTTAACACCTCATAGGTATTTCACGACTTTTTGTTAAAGTTGGATGTGTAAATGAAAAAAAATTTTTTTCACTAAAATGCAGTTTTTCCCCAAATTTTACATGGGGTAATAGGAGAAAATGATCCCCACAGTTTGTAACCCTTTTTCTTCTGAGTATGGAAATACCCCATGCTCAGAAGAGGAGGAGCGCCATTGAGCTTTTGGAAAGGGAATTTGTTTGGAATGGAAGTCAGGCCCCCTGTGGTGCCATAACAGTGGACCCCCCCCCCAACAGTGGACCCCCCCCCCCCCCACAAAATTACATTTTTCATTTTCATGGACCACTGTTCCAAAAATCTGTCAGACATCTGTGGTGCATAAGTGCTCACTGTACCCCTTATTACATTACATGAGGGGTGTAGTTTCCAAAATGGGGTCACATGTGGGGGGGGGGGTCCATTGTTCTGGCACTATGGGGGCTTTGTAAACACGTGGCCTTCAATTCCGGACAAATTTTTTCTTTAAAATCCCAATGTCGCTCCTTCTCTTTTGAGCATTGTAGTGCACCAGCAGAGCACTTTACATCCACATATGGGGTATGTTCTTACTCAGAAGTAATGGGGTTACAAATTTCGGGGGGGCTTTTTTCCTATTTTCCCTTTTTTCCCCATTTTCCTGTTAGGAATCACGGCAGGTGGACAGCAGGTGGTAGATCCTCTGGGCCTGTGTGGAAGGAGACTTGAGCCGTGCCTGGGATCGTGGTCTAAAGTGCCACTGGTTTTCACCAGAGCCCACCACAAAGCGGGATGGTCCTGCTGCGGTAGGTGACACCCAGGTTGCTACCTCTGGCACGACTCGTCCACACAGGTAGCTGGGGGGTGACGTGGCACTGACAGCGACTTGCAGAACGTGGCTTGCAGGATGTGGTGGGATGGCAGAAGAACAGGGCTGAAACACAGGTACAGGAAAGGGCGGAACTAGAAACAGATACACAGACTCTGGGAAACAGGACTTCACTGAGGCTAGACAACCAAAGATCCAGCACAGGGAACAGGGAGGAGCAGATACTTATGGACAAGTGACAGGTGCAGACACTTTAATTAATTGGTACTGGCCCCTTAAGAAACAGAGCTCCGGCGCGTGCGCGCCCTAGGGGGCGAAGGCACGCACGCCGGAGCTGCGGGGACACCATGAAGCAGAGACACAAGAAGGTGAATGATGGGCTGAGACTCGCGTCCCGCGATGCGAATCTGAGCACCGCCGGCAGCGGGGACAGGGACCGCTCACGACCGGAAAGTCCGGCTGCAGCGCTACTGTAACAATCACTCTATAATATCATTAATAAACATATTGTAAAGAAGTGGACCCAGTACTGACCCCTGTGGTCCCCACTAGTAACTGTCACCCAACCAGAGTAACTGTCCATTGATTCCCACCCTCTGTTTCCTATCACTGCTAACCTATATATATATATATATATATATATATATATATATAATGTCCTCCCCTAGTCTCAGCATCCTCATTTTATGTACTAACCTATTGTGTGGCACAGAATGAAATGGCTTAGAATAGTCCAGATATACGACATTCACAGCTTCACCGCGGTCCAATCTGTAACTGACCTCTTCATAGATGATCAGTTTAGTCTGACAGGACCGATCCTGCATAAACCCATGTTGGTGCGGTGTCATCATGAACATATTAGATTTCAATAAGTAGCTGCCTGAAGTGTCTGCCCAACGGCTGTCCAGGCATGCTGGGAGTTGTAGTTTGGGAACAGCTGGAGGTCCACCATTTGGAGATAATGTGTCCTGTCTCTCTGTTTCCCATGATTGCAGAGTAGATGAAGCCGATAGGAGTGACACACAGCTGTGCCGCACCTGCCTGTATAATTTATTTTTATCTATTTCATGGAATATTCATCAACTGGAAAAATTCCGAGTATGTCATCACCTTGTTACACACAGCTGCTTCCTGCAATGGCTGCAAATGACGCTTTGCAGCAAAGGGAACATTCCGGTCACAGCGCTGCGCAGTGTAAAACGTACCTGTCACTGCTAGGAACGGGCCTCTAAGAGCTTTCCCCGCTTTATATAGCTTTTTATAAACATTATTATTTTTTTTTTTTAAATCAACTGGTGACAGATTTGTAAATTACATATATTAAAAAATATTAATCCTTCCAGTACTTATCAGCTGCTGTATACTACAGAGGCAGCTCTTTTCTTTTTACATTTCCATTCTGTCTGACCACAGTGCTCCCTGCACTGCAGACAGAATGGAAAGTTTAAAAGAAAATGCCAGGAACTGTCCAGAGCAGGATAGGTTTGCTATGGGAATTCTGGACAGTTCCTAAAATGGACAGAGGTGTCAGCAGAGAGTAATGGGGTCAGACAGAAATCCAGTTCAAAAAGAAAAGAACTTCCTGTGGAGCATATAGCAGCTGATAAGTACTGGAAGGATTAAGATTTTTAAATAGAAGTCATTTACAAATCTGTTTAACTTTCTGACACCAGTTGATTTAAAAAAAATGTTTTCTAGTGGAATACCCCTTTAAACTGTATAAATAAAAAAGTTCTATGACTTTTTAATATATTATATATTTTCATTTCTCACTCAAATAAGAGTTTGCTATCAATGACATTCTACAACATTCTACAAATGGTACACAGCTAGTCCTGCTCTCGGCTGAGAAGTGGATATAATCCTGTCCAGTAATGCTCTGTGAGCTAAAAAGCTTGGACTCCAGACTGATTACCGTATTTTTCTCCCTATAGGACGCACCGGCATATAAGACGCACCCAATTTTAAAGGTGCAAAATCTAGAAAAAAAAAAGATTCTGAACCCAACAGTGATCTTCAACCTGCGGACCTCCAAATGTTGCAAAACTACAACTCCCAGCATGCCCGGACAGCTGTTGGCTGTCCGGGCATGCTGGGAGTTGTAGTTTTGCAACATCTGGAGGTCCGCAGGTTGAAGACCACTGGTATAGGAGGTAATACTCACGTGTCCCCGCCGCTCCGGACCCGTCACCGCTCGTCACCACTGCCCTGGATGTCGCTGTCGCCGCATCCCCGTGGTGTCCACGACGCTCCGGACGTTTTCTTCCCCGGGATCCACGCTCTCCGTCGCCATCATCACGTCGCTTTCATCACGTCAATACGCACGCCACGCTCCTATTGGATGATGGGATGGCGTGTGCGACGACGTGATGACGTCAAAAGAGAGCGCCGGCCATGCAGGGGATCCTGGCACGGAGCAGACACCGAGGAGGCAGGTAAGGTCCCTCCCAGGGTCCTGTAAGCTATTCGGGATGCCGCGATTTCACCGCGGCGGTCCCGAACAGCCCGACTGAGCAGCCGGGATACTTTCACTTCAGACGCGGCGGTCAGCTTTGATCGCAGCGTCTGAAGGGTTAATACAGGGCATCACCGCGATCGGTGATGTCCTGTATTAGCCGCGGGTCCCGGCCGTTGATGGCCGCAGGGATCGCAGCGATAGGTGTGTGTATTCGCCGTATAAGACGCACCAAAAAAAAGTGTGTCTTATACGGCGAAAAATACAGTAATTGTAGCCAACTAGAATGGAGATTGATGCAGCTGCTGCTGATGCATTACGCCATGGATGCCTTCGAAGTGGCCTTGGACACGCAGGAAGAAGGGGCACCGAGGGGGTGTGGCTTAGACATAAAGCTGTGAGGTTATGTGTTCCGGACCAGTGCCAGCCAGTGCCTTATTAGTAATTTTTCCTGCTTATACTGTCCCCAGAGAATGCCTGGACGTCGGATGGCTGCTGCGCACTCATCAGTATTTCCAATTATTCCGTTTCGGATGCACCTGGAATAAACAGTTAATTTTGGGAGCCGCAATCTGGAGTGGCTTCCTGATGGCAACCCAAGATTTCTGCCACTGTGTTCCCGGCAGATGCCTTTACTTCTGCCCTCCAGTGACGCATGAAGACACAGCAGCCATTCCCCTGGTGAGTGCCTCCAGCTTTGTACTCCCAGGGTCAGCAGTGAGGTGCAGTCCCCTTCTTCTCCATGTGGCCCCTCCATGCGGCTGGCAGCAGCTTCTTCCCCTGCCTTTACCTCCTCATGGTAGTGAAATAGATCCTGGTTGTACCCAGTGAAGATCTTCCCCCTTCCTGATTAGTATTCTCAGAAGTGGTGCACGTGCTAGAAAGGCCACCCAGACACCTGTTAGTTGAGATGATACTTTCTTTTATTAAACAGAAAAAACTGTACAAGGTTTATATAGATGAAAAAGGGGTTGTGTGAATTGGGTGACAGGGTACGTTCACATGCGCGGATTTACACAGCGTACTTAGCTGTGGATCCGCTGGTGAAGGCCCCACTGTATGCTGGCTTTATATGTGCCTGCTGGTAGCGGCAATACGCCACTACCAGCAGACACAGTGCAGCGTTGTGCGTGGTTGTTATGATTCGGCTAGCTGGATGTGGATCCTCTGTGTCAGCAAGGGATTGGCGTGGACCGTGTCGGTGGACCGGTTCTAGGTTGCTACTGGTTTTCATCAGCGGGATGGTCTTGCTGCGGCGGTAGCAACCAGGTCGTATCCACCGGCAACAGCTCAACCTCGCTGACTGCTGAGAAGGCGTGGGACAGAAGGACTAGGCAGAGGCAAGGTCAGACGTAGCAGAAGGTCGGGGGCAGGCGGCAAGGTTTGTAGTCAATAGCAATAGCAGAAGGTCTGGAACACAGGCTTTGGACAACACTAAACGCTTTCTCTTGCAAAAGGCAACAAGATCCGGCAAGGAAGGAAGGGGAAGTGAGGTTATATGGACAGGGAGCAGGTGGAAGCTAATTAGACTGATTGGGCCAGGCACCAATCACTGGTGCACTGGCCCTTTAAATCTTAGAGAGCTGGCGCGCGTGCGCCCTAGAGAGCGGAGCCGCGCGCACCAGAACGTGACAGCCGGGGACCGGGACGGATAAGTGGCTTGGGATGCGATTCGCGAGTGGGCGCGTCCCGCTATGCGAATCGCATCCCCATCGTGAATGTCAGTGCAGCGCTCCCGGTCAGTGGGTCTGACCGGGGAGCTGCAGAGAGAAGAACGCCGCGAGCGCTCCGGGGAGGAGCAGGGACCTAATGGCGTAACAGCGGTGTACTCGCACATTGCGGCCGCTCTCCCTTCTCTGAGCTAGGCAGAGAGCTCCCGCGATGCGTGAGTATACTGCGACTCGCACATCGCAGTGTGTCTGCTGATAGCGGCGTATTGCCGCTATCAGCAGGCACATGTAAAGCCAGCATAGAGCGGGCCTTCACCAGCGGATTTGCAGCGTAAAATACACTGTAAATCCGCGCGTGTGAACGTACCCTTAAAAGCACTTTATTGGTTAAATCTCCTTCTGCGTACTTTTCTAGAGATAAGCATTTCTTATTTCTGCTACATTCCAGCACCATCTTCGATGCTCGATGGGAGGGGGAAGGAGCAGTTTATTTCACTGTATGCAGTATAGGAAAAATAGACATTTTAGTATAAATATTTATATTAGTACATTCTAATCCACTACAGTAGGGCTATGAAACTGCAGCACTCCATGTGAGCAGGATTGGCCCAGGACTCTCACAAGTGGCAGCAACCATTGTGTCTCCTGTAGAGCTGTCCTATTCCCCATGGGTTGTATGTGGCCCATCTTCCTTGTCTCCTCCAGTGTCATCTGACCAGACAACATTCTCAGACCTTCCTCAGGCTGCACTCCAAACTCTGAACTAGGGTTGCCATCTGGCCAGTATTTTACCGGCACAGCCAGTATTTTGGCCACCCTGACGGTATTTTTATGTTATAAATGGCCAGTATTTATCCAACCAATTCTCCAACTCTCGGAATGTTGCACCAAATACTATACCAGTATTTCCCAACCAGAGCACCTCCAGCTGTTACAACTACAACTCCCAGCATGCCTGGACAGGCAACGGAGTTGTAGTTTTGCAACAACTGGAGTCACCCCTGGTTGGGAAACACTGATCTATATTATATACTCCTATATAGTCCAACATGCTGGGTGTTGCAGTTTTGCAACAGCTGGAGGCACTCCTGGTTAGAAAAACACTGACATATATACTACTATATAGTCCAACATGCTGTGAGTTGTAGTTTTGCAACAGCTGGAGGCACCTCTGATTGGGACACACTGACTTATACTATATACAACTTTATAGTCCAACATGCTGGGAGTTGTAGTTTTGCAACAGCTGGAGGGACCCCTGGTTGGGAAACACTGACGTATGCTATATGCTACTATATAGTCCAACATGCTGGGAGTTGTAGTTTTCATTGGGGCAGCTGCTGAGCCACAGGCTGTATCAGGGCATGCTGGGAGTTGTAGTTAGTAACTAACTGCCGCTCCCAAATTTAATTTAAAAAAACGATCAAAAAACAAAAATAGTACTGTTCAAAACTGCAGATCGGGGTACAACAAAATGAGCCATCATATAGGACCGTATAAGGAGAAATAAAAAAGTTATAAGGGTCGGAATAGGACAAAATTTCCCCCGCATATGTGTATCCATATGATGTTACCCATATATAATTAATTATGCAAATTAGCATGACTGGTATTTTTTTGCAAGAAGGGTGGCAATCCTTCTCTGAACTGCAGTTTATCCAGACTCTCCCTTCCAAGCATGACCTGAATGTGATGCTTCAGCAAGGTTTTACAGCAGCAGGCCCTGTCTAAGGTTCGCATGGATATGGTACAACCGATGATCTGTACATCTGCTAAAGAGACCGCCACCTGCGCTGTGTCCGTCCGGGTGGAGCCATCGTGCAACACTTGACCCTAATGATTGACGACTAAGAAAACAGAGGGAGGCACAATAATATCTGTCAGAAAGGACTTCCAGAATGGCACCCTCACAATGACTAGTAATGCCGGGTCACTGACATCTTTAATATGGTGACATCTTGGTTGCTGGACACCTTGGGGAAGATTTATCAAAACCTGTCCAAAGGAAAAGTTGCCCAGTTGCCCATGGCAACCAATCAGATCGCTTCTTTCATTTTGCATAGACCTTGTTAAAAATGAAAGAAGCGATCTGATTGGTTGCTATGGGCAACTCAGCAACTTTTCCTCTGGACAGGTTTTCATAAATCTCGCCCCATGTTTGTGATCGACCGGGTACATAGAGTGGCGCAAGCAGCTAATGCTGAAGCAACAGGTCCTCGGGACACTCTATGCCACCTTCACTACTACAGTGGTCCCTCAACATACGATGGTAATCCGTTCCAAATGAACAATCGTTTGTTGAAACCATCGTATGTTGTGGCATCCGTGCAATGTAAATGCGGTGACCCGGTACAGCATATTATCCATTACCTTTGTATATAAGTCCCCATAGCCAGAGTCCCTAGGTCGTCGGGGTTCTTCTTAACTAGCCTGCCCCTAGTCACCTCTCATCTAGGTATTAGTTATCTAATAATTCTTTAGGATTTGTATATATATATATAGGATTGTACAAGTGTATATAAATGGTTAATTACCTATGAATAGCATAACAGGATCTGCAGGTCACTTGATCGGGTAAACTCTATGGTTTTGTGCTTAAGGACCTTTGGAGGTCCCTGTGACGTTTATCTCCCATCGCTCCTTGTAACAGTGAGTGACAGTTAATTGGACCAGTAAAAACGGCCCTGCCCATATAAGGGAGCGGCGGCCATTGCTCTCTCTCTCTTTCCTCGTGGGCTGTTGATGGAGAAGGATCTGCGTTGCTGTCATCAGTGAGTTTAAGCCTGAGCCTTGCGGCGACGGCTGATATCTTCTAAATTGTGAGTGTGTCAATCCCTAAACACTCTGCAAGATCACCGGATCTTATCTATCCCCTAAATCCGGACGGATCTTTGCAATTTTCCCTAATTCAGAGACTTTTATGAGAAGTCAAGGTCCGCAACAACTGTCAGTCATTGCACTAGATAGAGACTGTATTCCAGAGACTGTTACTGTTCATTGGATGTACCGCAAGCATTTAAGTAAAGTTATCCAAGTTCAAGTTCAAGTACCTTGTGGACCTTCAGTCATTTTATGCATGCACCTATCGTTACTGGGAAGGGCAGCGATAGGCCGGAGAATTACCTCAGCATACTAGCCCTCAGCCTGGCGTCACGAACTATAGGGTTAACATTAACCCCTCATCTACCGAAACAGCACCCCAACTACCATACACCCCCCAAGGGCTACCACATAAAGTATAGGACAGTGGTCTTCAACCTGCGGACCTCCAGATGTTGCAAAACTACAACTCCCAGCATGCCCTGACAGCCGTTGGTTGGGGAGTTGTAGTTTTGCTGGGAGTTGTAGTTTTGCAACATATGGAGGTCAGCAGGTTGAAGACCACTGAAAAAATAAGTTGGATCCTTCTCTTTTGGTCGGTGCTGATCTCCATTTTATACTCGCTGAATTCTTCGTGACTAATACCTCTGAGGATACATCCCCTTTCATTGTATGGGAGGTGCATAAGTGTGTTGCTTGAGGTGTTTTAATAAACATGGTGTGCATCTAAAGAAAGAGTGTTTCAATTTTTTGCTGAGAGGACAGCAGGAGGGCCCTTATCGGCCTCCTCACCGTCCAATCGGTTCTCCAAAGCTCCGGTCAGCCATGGCAGGCTGGAGCAATGGAGCACTGATAACACTGATCAGTGCTATGCTATAGCACAGCATTGAACATTATATGCAATCAGAAGTCCCTATGGGGACAAAAAAATTGTGGAAAAAATAGTTAATAACAGAAAATTAACCTCTTCCCTAGTAAAAGTTTGACTCACTCCCCTTTTCCCATGGAAAAAAAAAATGTATATATATATATATATATATATATATATATATATATATATATATATATATCTGTAAACAAACATAAACATATGTGGTATCGCCACATGTGTAAATTTCTGAACTATAAAAATGTAATGTTAAATGCACAGTCAATGATGTATACTTTAAAAAAAAGTCCAAAATTGTGTATTTTTGTTAATACCCTAAAAAAATGTATACAAAAATATCAAAAAGACCCATCAAAACAAAAATGGTACATATAAGAACTACAGATCACAACGCAAAAAATGAGCTCTCACACATCCCTGTATATGAAAAAATAAAAAAGTTATAGTGGTCAGAAAAGGACAATTTTAAACATGCAAATTTTCGTACAAAAAGTTATATTAAAACAAAATAAAATCAATACAATTTGGGTATCATTGTAATTGTATGGACCTAAAGACTAAAGATAAGGTGTCATTTTTACCGGAAAGTGCAAAATGGCATTTATTTATTTATGGCAATAATAACGTTTGTTGTGGTTTTTGTTCACAATTATTTTGAGGGGGCAATATTTGTGTGGCATTATTTTTAGTGCACTATATGTATAGGAATGCTATTTTATTTTGTTTCTAGTTATTGGCTAATAAGAGTAGAGTAAACAATAGACTGAGATTCTATTACAACCTCACATCCCTATCACTTTTAGGGGACACCGGGCAGCACAGCAGAATCAGTATTGGGGGTGGCAGCAGGTGCACAATGTTTGGGCAGCAGTCTGTGCTGGCAAGGTTGGGAGGGTGATAAAAAAGTGAGACACCTAAGATGTCAGCAAACTCTACAGACGGGAGTCATGGCAGGCAGAGTTTTATGGTGGTCTGAGCTACATGGAGAAGAGGAAGGAAGAGAACATTCATAGGGAAAACGTCACTTGTGAGTCATTGGATGTAGTTGTGTATTTTGCCTCTGGTCAGTGATGTCTTCTCCTGTTTGTCCAATAGCACTGACTGATAACTTATGAACCATTCCCCTAATGGCACTGTTGCAACTCGGTACCAAATAGATCACAAAAAAACCCTCTTAAGCTTAAGCAGTTGATCCCAAGCTCTTTAAGGTTGCCTACTGCTGTGCTAGACTTGAGGTAGTCTCCATAAAAATATAGAAACATAGAATGTGTCGGCAAATAAGAACCATTCGGCCCATCTAGTCTGCCCAAAAATCTGAATACTATGAATAGTCCCTGGCCCTATGTTATTTGACGGATAGTCTTATGCCTATCCCATACATGCTTAAATGGGCACTGTCAGATCCCAAAACTTGTTATATGTTGTTATTGATGAAAATTAATCCCTTAACGACGCAGGACTTATATTTACGTCCTGCGCCGGCTCCCGCGATATGAAGCGGGATCGCGCCGCGATCCCGCATCATATTGCGTCGGTCCCAGCGCTCATCAACGGCCAGGACCCGCAGCTAATACCACACATCGCCGATCGCGGCGATGTGCGGTATTAACCCTTTAGAAGCGTCGGTCAAAGCTGATCGCCGCTTCTAAAGTGAAAGTGAAAGTGACCCGGCTGCTCAGTCGGGCTGTTCGGGACCGCCGCGGTGAAATCGCGGCGTCCCGAACAGCTGACCGGACACCGGGAGGGCCCTTACCTGCCTCCTCGGTGTCCGATCGGCGAATGACTGCTCCGTGCCTGAGATCCAGGCAGGAGCAGTCAAGCGCCGATAACACTGATCACAGGCGTGTTAATACACGCCTGTGATCTGTGTAAAAGATCAGTGTGTGCAGTGTTATAGGTCCCTATGGGACCTATAACACTGCAAAAAAATGTAAAAAAAAAAGTGTTAATAAAGGTCATTTAACCCCTTCCCTAATAAAAGTTTGAATCACCCCCCTTTTCCCATAAAAAAAATAAAACAGTGTAAAAAAAAAAAAATAAACATATGTAGTATCGCCGCGTGCGTAAATATCCGAACTATAAAAATATATAATTAATTAAACCGCACGGTCAATGGCGTACGCGCAAACAAATTCCAAAGTCCAAAAAAGCGTATTTTGATCACTTTTTATACCATTAAAAAATAAATAAAAAGTGATCAAAAAGTCCGATCAAAACAAAAATCATACGGATAAAAACTTCAGATCACGGCGCAATAAATTAGCCCTCATACCGCCCTGTACGTCGAAAAATAAAAAAGTTATAGGGGTCAGAAGATGACATTTTTAAACGTGTAAATTTTCCTGCATGTAGTTATGATTTTTTCAAGAAGTGCGACAAAATCAAACCTATATAAGTAGGGTATCATTTTAACCGTATGGACCTACAGAATAATTATAAGGCGTAATTTTTACTGAAATATGCACTGCGTAGAAACGGAAGCCCCCAAAAGTTACAAAATGGCGGTTTTTCTTCGATTTTGTCGTACAATGATTTTTTTTTCCGTTTCGCCGTGCATTTTTGGGTAAAATGACTAATGTCACTGCAAAGTAGAATTGGCGACACAAAAAATAAGCCATAATATGGATTTTTAGGTGGAAAATTGAAAGGGTTATGATTTTTAAAAGGTAAGGAGGAAAAAACGAAAGTGCAAAAACGGAAAAACCCTGAGTCCTTAAGGGGTTAAAGACCTTTTGTAATATGGTTGTTTACATTTTTTTTATTATTTAATAAAGAAAACGACTCCCACCACTAGGGGTCCCCATATCTACTGGGACGCTAATCAGGCCTGCAGCAGCATCAGCTTATCCATGTGTCAAGGACAAGAGATGACTCATTGACAAGGCTGCATGAGCAGACGCATTGTCACGATGCCGGCTGGCAGGAGGTGGATCCTCTGTGCCAGAGAGGGATTGGCGTGGACCTTGCTAGTGGACCGGTTCTAAGTCACTACTGGTATTCACCAGAGCCCGCCGCAAAGCGGGATGGTCTTGCTGCGGCGGTAGTGACCAGGTCGTATCCACTAGCAACGGCTCAACCTCTCTGACTGCTGAAGATAGGCGCGGTACAAGGGAGTAGACAGAAGCAAGGTCGGACGTAGCAGAAGGTCGGGGCAGGCAGCAAGGATCGTAGTCAGGGGCAACGGCAGGAGGTCTGGAACACAGGCTAGGAACACACAAGGGAACGCTTTCACTAGGCACAAGGGCAACAAGATCCGGCGAGGGAGTGCAGGGGAAGTGAGGTATATATATGGAGTGCACAGGTGAACACACTAATTAGAACCACTGCGCCAATCAGCGGCGCAGTGGCCCTTTAAATCGCAGAGACCCGGCGCGCGCGCGCCCTAGGGAGCGGGGCCGCGCGCGCCGGGACAGGACCGACGGAGAGCGAGTCAGGTACGGGAGCCGGGGTGCGCATCGCGAGCGGGCGCCACCCGCATCGCGAATCGCATCCCGGCTGGAGGCAGTATCGCAGCGCACCCGGTCAGTGGATCTGACCGGGGCGCTGCAGTAACGAGAGTGTAGCGAGCGCTCCGGGGAGGAGCGGGGACCCGGAGCGCTCGGCGTAACAGTACCCCCCCCCTTGGGTCTCCCCCTCTTCTTTGAGCCTGAGAACCTGAGGACCAGACTTTTATCTAGGATATTGTCCTCAGGTTCCCAGGATCTCTCTTCAGGACCACAGCCCTCCCAGTCAACCAGAAAAAAGGTTTTCCCTCTGACCTTTTTGGAGGCCAGTATCTCCTTTACAGGAAAGATGTCCGAAGAACCGGAGACAGGAGTGGGAGAAATAAGTTTAGGAGAGAAACGGTTGAGGATGAGTGGTTTAAGAAGAGAGACATGAAAGGCATTAGGAATACGAAGAGAAGGAGGAAGAAGAAGTTTGTAAGAGACAGGATTAATCTGGCACAAAACTTTGAAAGGACCAAGATAGCGTGGTCCCAATTTGTAGCTGGGAACACGGAAGCGGACATATTTAGCGGAGAGCCATACCTTGTCTCCGGGAGAAAAAATGGGGGGAGCTCTTCTTTTCTTATCAGCAAACTTCTTCATGCGTGATGAAGCCTGTAAGAGAGAATTTTGGGTCTCTTTCCATATGGTGGAAAGATCACGAGTTATTTCATCCACAGCGGGCAAGCCAGAGGGCAAGGGAGTAGGGAGGGGGGGAAGAGGGTGACGGCCGTACACCACGAAAAATGGGGATTTGGAAGAAGATTCAGAGACTCTGAAGTTATACGAGAATTCGGCCCATGGTAGAAGATCTGCCCAGTCATCCTGGCGGGAGGAAACAAAATGCCGTAAATAATCACCCAGGACCTGGTTAATTCTTTCTACTTGCCCATTGGATTGAGGATGATAAGCAGAAGAAAAGTTTAATTTAATCTTGAGTTGTTTACAGAGAGCCCTCCAGAATTTTGACACGAATTGGACGCCTCTATCCGAGACGATCTGCGTGGGCAACCCGTGAAGACGAAAAATGTGTACAAAAAATTGTTTTGCCAACTGAGGCGCTGAAGGAAGACCAGGAAGAGGAATAAAATGTGCCATCTTGGAAAATCGATCAACGACCACCCAAACAACAGTGTTGCCACGGGATGGGGGTAAGTCTGTAATAAAGTCCATACCAATCAGAGACCAAGGCTGTTCGGGGACAGGCAGAGGGTGAAGGAGACCAGCAGGCTTCTGGCGAGGAGTCTTGTCCCGGGCACAGACAGTGCAGGCCCGCACAAAATCAACAACATCCGTCTCCAGAGTCGGCCACCAATAGAAACGAGAGATGAGTTGCACGGATTTCTTGATGCCCGCATGGCCTGCGAGATGGGAGGAGTGACCCCATTTGAGGATTCCGAGGCGTTGGCGTGGAGAGACGAAGGTCTTCCCTGGAGGAGTTTGCCTGATGGAGGCTGGAGAAGTGGAGATCAGGCAGTCAGGAGGAATGATGTGTTGCGGAGAGAGCTCTACTTCCGAGGCATCCGAGGAACGAGAGAGAGCATCGGCCCTGATGTTCTTATTGGCCGGAGCGAAAGTGAATTTCAAAATTAAACCGGGCAAAGAACAGAGACCACCTGGCCTGGCGAGGATTCAGCCGTTGGGCAGACTGGAGATAGGAGAGATTCTTGTGATCGGTGTAAATAATAACTGAAAATTTAGATCCCTCCAGCAGATGCCTCCATTCCTCAAGTGCTAATTTAATGGCCAGTAGCTCTCGATCCCCGATGGAGTAGTTCCTCTCCGCCGGAGAGAAGGTCCTAGAAAAAAAACCACAGGTAACAGCATGCCCGGAAAATTTTTTTTGTAGAAGAACCGCTCCAGCTCCTACTGAGGAGGCATCAACCTCCAATAGGAAGGGTTTAGATGGGTCAGGTCTGGAGAGCACGGGAGCAGAAGAAAAGGCCGACTTGAGCCGTTTAAAGGCGTCTTCCACTTGAGGAGGCCAGGACTTAGGATTGGCATTCTTCTTGGTTAAAGCCACGATAGGAGCCACAATGGTGGAAAAATGTGGAATAAATTGTCTGTAATAATTGGCGAACCCCAAAAAACGTTGGATAGCACGGAGTCCGGAGGGGCGTGGCCAATCTAAGACGGCAGAGAATTTGTCTGGATCCATTTGTAGTCCCTGGCCAGAGACCAAGTATCCTAGGAAAGGAAGAGATTGACATTCAAACAGACATTTCTCCATTTTGGCATAAAGTTGATTGTCACGAAGTCTCTGAAGAACCATGCGGACATGCTGGCGGTGTTCTTCTAGGTTGGCAGAAAAAATCAGAATATCGTTCAGATACACAACAACACAGGAATATAAGAGATCACGAAAAATTTCATTAACAAAGTCTTGGAAGACGGCAGGGGCGTTGCACAGGCCAAAGGGCATGACCAGATACTCAAAGTGTCCATCTCTAGTGTTAAATGCCGTTTTCCATTCATCCCCCTCCCTGATGTGGATGAGATTATAAGCACCTCTTAAGTCCAGTTTGGTAAAGATGT
The DNA here is from genome assembly GCF_029499605.1 of Hyla sarda. Taxonomy (NCBI): domain Eukaryota; kingdom Metazoa; phylum Chordata; class Amphibia; order Anura; family Hylidae; genus Hyla; species Hyla sarda. The sequence continues at coordinate 44,821,976 of NC_079191.1, forward strand.
GGGCACCTTGGAGGCGATCAAAGAGTTCAGAGATAAGAGGTAGAGGGTAGCGGTTCTTTACCGTGATTTTATTAAGACCGCGGTAGTCAATGCAAGGACGTAGGGAGCCATCTTTTTTGGACACAAAGAAAAATCCAGCTCCGGCAGGAGAGGAGGATTTGCGGATAAACCCCTTTCTTAAATTTTCCTGGATGTACTCAGACATAGCAAGAGTCTCTGGGGCGGACAGAGGATAAATTCTGCCCCGGGGTGGAGTAGTGCCCGGGAGGAGGTCAATAGGACAGTCATAAGGCCTGTGAGGAGGTAGAGTCTCAGCTTGTTTTTTGCAAAACACATCAGCAAAGTCCATATAGGCCTTAGGGAGACCGGTTACAGGGGGAACCACCGGGTCACGGCAGGGAGTACTGGGAACCGGTTTAAGGTAGTCCTTGAAACAAGAGATACCCCAGCTCTTGATCTCCCCCGTGGACCAATCCAGGGTTGGGGAATGGCGTTGGAGCCACGGTAGTCCAAGGAGAATTTCGGAAGTGCAATTGGGGAGGACCAAGAACTCAATTTTTTCTTGATGAGGTCCGATGCACATTAGAAGGGGCTCCGTGCGGTAACGTATGGTACAGTCCAATCTTTCATTGTTAACACAATTGATGTAGAGGGGCCTGGCGAGACTGGTTACCGGGATGTTGAACCTGTTGATGAGAGAGGCCAAAATAAAGTTTCCTGCAGATCCGGAATCCAAGAAGGCCATAGTAGAGAAGGAGAAGGTAGATGCAGATATCCGCACAGGCACAGTAAGACGTGGAGAAGCAGAGTTGACATCAAGGACTGTCTCACTTTTGTGCGGAGTCTGCGTGCGTCTTTCCAGGCGGGGAGGACGGATAGGACAATCCTTCAGGAAGTGTTCGGTACCGGCACAGTACAGGCAGAGATTCTCCATGCGGCGTCGTGTCCTCTCTTGAGGTGTCAGGCGAGACCGGTCAACTTGCATAGCCTCCACGGCGGGAGGCACAGGAACGGATTGCAGAGGACCAGAGGAGAGAGGAGCCGGGGAGAAAAAACGCCTCGTGCGAACAAAGTCCATATCCTGGCGGAGCTCCTGACGCCTTTCGGAAAAACGCATGTCAATGCGAGTGGCAAGATGAATGAGTTCATGTAGATTAGCAGGAATTTCTCGTGCGGCCAGAACATCTTTAATGTTGCTGGATAGGCCTTTTTTAAAGGTCGCGCAGAGGGCCTCATTATTCCAGGATAGTTCAGAAGCAAGAGTACGGAATTGTATGGCGTACTCGCCAACGGAAGAATTACCCTGGACCAGGTTCAGCAGGGCAGTCTCAGCAGAGGAGGCTCGGGCAGGTTCCTCAAAGACACTACGAATTTCCGAGAAGAAGGAGTGTACAGAGGCAGTGACGGGGTCATTGCGGTCCCAGAGCGGTGTGGCCCATGACAGAGCTTTTCCAGACAGAAGGCTGACTACGAAAGCCACCTTAGACCTTTCAGTAGGAAACTGGTCCGACATCATCTCCAAGTGCAGGGAACATTGTGAAAGAAAGCCACGGCAAAACTTAGAGTCCCCATCAAGTTTATCCGGCAAGGATAGTCGTAGGCCTGAAGCGGCCACTCGCTGCAGAGGAGGTGCAGGAGCTGGCGGAGGAGATGATTGCTGAAACTGTGGTAGTAGCTGCTGTAGCATCACGGTCAGTTGAGACAGCTGGTGGCCTTGTTGCGCTATCTGTTGTGACTGCTGGGCGACCACCGTGGTGAGGTCAGCGACATCTGGCAGAGGTACTTCAGCGGGATCCATGGCCGGATCTACTGTCACGATGCCGGCTGGCAGGAGGTGGATCCTCTGTGCCAGAGAGGGATTGGCGTGGACCGTGCTAGTGGACCGGTTCTAAGTCACTACTGGTATTCACCAGAGCCCGCCGCAAAGCGGGATGGTCTTGCTGCGGCGGTAGTGACCAGGTCGTATCCACTAGCAACGGCTCAACCTCTCTGACTGCTGAAGATAGGCGCGGTACAAGGGAGTAGACAGAAGCAAGGTCGGACGTAGCAGAAGGTCGGGGCAGGCAGCAAGGATCGTAGTCAGGGGCAACGGCAGGAGGTCTGGAACACAGGCTAGGAACACACAAGGGAACGCTTTCACTAGGCACAAGGGCAACAAGATCCGGCGAGGGAGTGCAGGGGAAGTGAGGTATATATATGGAGTGCACAGGTGAACACACTAATTAGAACCACTGCGCCAATCAGCGGCGCAGTGGCCCTTTAAATCGCAGAGACCCGGCGCGCGCGCGCCCTAGGGAGCGGGGCCGCGCGCGCCGGGACAGGACCGACGGAGAGCGAGTCAGGTACGGGAGCCGGGGTGCGCATCGCGAGCGGGCGCCACCCGCATCGCGAATCGCATCCCGGCTGGAGGCAGTATCGCAGCGCACCCGGTCAGTGGATCTGACCGGGGCGCTGCAGTAACGAGAGTGTAGCGAGCGCTCCGGGGAGGAGCGGGGACCCGGAGTGCTCGGCGTAACACGCATCAATCACCTCCCACCACCACAAGAGAGGGATACACCCCCTTTTCCCCTTAGAGGATTCCTAACACTGTGAGCTAATGAAAAGATGGCTTTTTATAATGAATATAGGTGATAGAGGCATAAAAATTAGATGTACAGTAGTATTAGGTAACATTTTTTTGTGGGATCTGACAGGTACACTTTAAACTTCTTTACTGTATTTGCAGCTTCCACTTCTGCAGGAAGTCTATTCCATGCATCCACTACTCTCTCAGTAAAATAATACTTCCTGATATTACTGCAGAAACCTTTCCTCTCTAATATAAAACTATGTCCTCTTTATGGTAGTTTTTCTTTTAAATCTCCTCTCCTCCTTTACAGTGTTGATTCCCCTTATGTATATAACATTTTCTATCATATCCCCTCTGCCTTGTGGTTCCTTAACCTTTCCTGGGATGTTTTATCCTGCATTCCACGTAACTATCTCAAAGGTATCTATATCCTTCTGGAGATATGTATGGACATTTATCAACGGGTTTAGTCAGGTTTTCTTTACTATAATTGTCGCAAAATTGTCGCAACTGCGACTACACGATTTTTCGTGCGACATTTTGACTGGAAAGCGAGAAAAGCAAGTTTTCCTAAAATTTACTATGTAGTAATAATTTTAAAATGGACTACGGGTAGTCAGGTATTTATTAACTGCGACAGTCGCAACTGCGCAAAAAAAAGTCGCAACAGCGTTAAAAATTGACTAAATTTACTCCAGCTCAAACATGGAGCAGAAAAAGCTACTACCAAAGTAAAAAAGGAAAAATTGCTTACGTGAAAGAAAATTATCAACAGGCTGAAAGCAGTTGATAAATAAGTCACACATAAGCAAAAAAAAAGTAAGGAAAAAATTACTAAAAAAAAGAATACATAAGCAAACATTGATAAATGTCCCTCATGGTGTCCAGTACTGCGCACAATACTCCAAGTGAGGTCTAACCAGTGTTCTGTACAGCGGCATGACCACTTCTCTCTCTACTGCAGATACCTCTCCCTGTACACCTATGAGCACTTCCCTCTGTTGGGTCTATAATATTCTGATATATTGATCGCTATATCTATACTCATATGCCTTTATGCTTTATGCAAATGCTAAATATCACAGAAAAGGGGGAGAGGGGGGGGTGCTCTGCATTTACCTATAGGGAAGGGGGGGGAGAGGGGGGGTGCTCTGCATTTACCTATAGGGAAGGGGGGGAGAGGGGGGGTGCTCTGCATTTACCTATAGGGAAGGGGGGGAGAGGGGGGGTGCTCTGCATTTACCTATAGGAGAGGGGGGGTGCTCTGCATTTACCTATAGGGAAGGGGGGAGAGGGGGGGTGCTCTGTATTTACTTATAGGGAAGGGGGGGAGAGGGAGGGGGGTGCTCTGCATTTACCTATAGGGAAGGGGGATGGGGGTGCTCTGCATTTACCTATAGGGAAGGGGGGGGGTGCTCTGCATATACCTATAGGGAAGGGGGGAGGGGGGGTGCTCTGCATTTACCTATAGGGAAGGGGGGAGAGGGGGGGGGTGCTCTGCATTTACCTAAAGGGAAGGGGGGGAGAGGGGGGTGCTCTCCATTTACCTATAGGGGAGAGGAGGGGTGCTGTGCATTTACCTATAGGGAAGGGGGGAGAGGGGGGGTGCTCTGCATTTACCTATAGGAGAGGAGGGTGCTCTGCATTTACCTATAGGGAAGGGGGGAGAGGGGGGGTGCTCTGTATTTACCTATAGGGAAGGGGGGAGAGGGAGGGGGGTGCTCTGCATTTACGTAAAGGGAAGGGGGGGTATACCTAGGGCTGGGCGGTATGACCATATATGTGTATCACAGTATTTTTTTTAACTTACGGCGGTTCCACGGTATATAACGGTATTCCCCCCCCCCCAAAATCATGTGACCCACCAGTGCTATTCTGCTCCCCCCAATTAATGATCAGCCCAGCGGGGTACTACTCACATATGTCAAGCACTGCCCTCCTCCTCCACTGCCTCCGGCGATGGAACTCACTGTACGCCAGTGGTCTCCAACCTGCGGACCTCCAGTTGTTGCAAAACTACAACTCCCAGCATGGCATGCTGGGAGTTGTAGTTTTGCAACAGCTGGAGGTCCGCAGGTTTGAGACCACTGCTGTACGCAGTATACCTATGCCTGGGCTGCAAAAGATACAGAAAATAAACTTAACTCACCCACGTCGGCCGCACGCTGGGGACGGGAACGCCGGACAGCCGTCAGCCTATCACCGGCCAGAGCGATGCCCCGACCCTGCCAGTGATAGGCTGAGCCCACTGTCATATAAGAAGCCGACTTCTTACATGACAGTGGGCTCAGGCTATCACTGGCCAGGGCGGGGCATCGCTCTGGCCGGTGATAGGCTGACGGCTGTCCGGCGTTCCCGTCCCCAGCGTGTGGCCGACGTGGGTGAGTTAAGTTTATTTTCTGTATCTTTTGCAGCCCGGGCATAGGTATACAGCGTACAGAAGTGGTCTCAAACCTGCGGACCTCCAGCTGTTGCAAAACTACAACTCCCAGCATGCCCGGACAGCCGTTGGCTGTCCGGGCATGCTGGGAGTTGTAGTTTTGCAACAACTGGAGGTCCGCAGGTTGGAGACCACTGGCATACAGAGAGTTCCATCGCCGGCTGTCCGGGAATGCTGGGAGTTGTAGTTTTGCAACATCTGGAGGTCTGCAGGTTGGAGACCACTGGCGTACAGTATAGAGTTCCGGCCCCGGCGGCCCCCAACAAAGAGGAGGAGGGCAGTGCTTTACATATGTGAGTAGTACCCCGCTGGGCTGATCATTAATTGGGGGAAGCAGAACAGTGCTGGCGGGTAACATAGGATTAGTTCCCCGATGTGGGGACAGTGCTGTGCTAGGCTGATAATACATTCCCGAGGGGGAGGGGCCCAACCGGTATTGCGGTATGGGGGAAAATCCATATCGTGCAGCCCAAAAAATTTGGTATTCGGTATGAACCGGTATACCGCCCATCCCTAAATATACCTATGGGAAAGAGGGGGGGGGGGTGTAGCTCTGCATATACCTATGGGAAAGAGGGGGGTGTAGCTCTGCATATACCTATGGGAAAGAGGGGGGTGTAACTCTGCATATACCTATGGGAAAGAGGGGGGGGGTGTAACTCTGCATATACCTATGGGAAAGAGGGGGTTACCTGGCTATCTACCTACCTGCCCTTTTACTGTGCAGGACACCAAGGAGGGCATTATTACAGTTTGTGGGCCTATAGATGGGAAGATTGTGTAGAGGAGGGGAGAGCACTGAAAATATGCAGAGTCTGACATGTTTTTCCTGCAGATGTTAAGAGATCCACATGGCGGTCTTATCCGGACGGAGAAGAAAAGGAAAGAGGACGCCGCTGATCAGAAAAGATGTAATTGTGAGTCCCAAAATGTAACTGTAATCACTTATATGGTATACACATCCTGTGTACAGCTGATATCTACCGCCATATGGTCCTGTATATAATCACTTATATTGTGTACAGATCCTTTATAGTATACTGGTCTGTGTATAGTGGTATTATTCAGTACAGTATGGCAGTATTATCCAGTTGTTGTGTGGTGGTATATATTTACTCCTTGTATACCAGTATTATTGGTCATGGAAATTTACCTACGTTAAAGTGTTTCTTATATATATAAATTTTAGTTTATTGTGTGTGGGATTTGGGTGGAATAGGAGCGTGGCAGAAGATTGACGAGCTGCAGAGCCTAGCAGGGGCCCTTGCCTTTTTTTGGTCCGGGGGCCCCGAGTGTTGTCAGTCCGCTCCTGGGGGGAGGGGGAGGGAGGGGGTGTAATTAAGGGGGGGGGGTGCGTGTGTGTGTGTGTGTGTGGGGGGGGGGGGGTGCCAAACAAAGGGTCCACCCCGGGTGCCAAATGCTCTAGGTACGCCCCTGACTGAGGTCAGGACTGTATCACATATTCTATATTCTGTCTGAGGGTTTTTACACCCCAAGTACATTAACTTTCACTTATCTACATGAAATGTCAATGTCCGGAGTTCTGACCATTCTTCTAGTTTACCTAAATCCTTTTCCATTTGCTGTATCCCCCCAGGAACATCAACCCTGTTACATATCTTTGTGCCATTAGCAAACAAACCAATCGAGACCTTCTGCAATATCTCTGAAAAGATATTAAACAAAATGATGCAAACCTACAACTCCCAGTGTTCCCGAACAGCCAATGGCTGTCCATGCATACTGGGAGTTGTACTTTGCAACATCTGATGGTCCACAGTTTGGAGATCTCTGTGCTCGAATATATTGTGATCTGTTATAATGTATTTTTGCCAGTAGATGGAACCAAAGTATTAAACATATGTAGTACTTTTCTAACTAGAGATATCTGTAATTTTCATCATAGGTATACTTCAACTACGAGAGATATAATGAGAAAAAAATCCATAAAATCACATTGTCTGATTTTTAAAGAATTTATTTGCAAATTCTGGTGGAAAATAAATATTTGGTCATCCACAGACCCATATGAGGGCTTGTTTTTTGCGTCACCAATTTTACTTTGTGATTAAATCCCTTATTTTACCATAAAATGTACGGCGCAACCAAACAAATATTATTTATGTGGGAAAATTTAAAAGAAAACCGCAATTTAGAAAATGTTTGAAGGTTTTGTTTTCACGGTGTACACTTTACAGTAAAAATGACATGTTTTCTTTATTCTGTGGGTCGATTAAAATGATACCCATGTGAAATGCTTTTCAATAATTGTACCACTTTAAATAAAATCACATTTTTTTGCGCCATGATCTGTAGTTTTAATCAGTACCACTTTTACCTAGGTTTTACTTTTATAAATTATTTATAATTTTTTTTTTTATAAAATGTGACAAAAAAAGCAGCAATTTTGGACTTTTTTATTTTTTACGTTTACGCCGTTCACCGTACGGGATAATTAACAATATATTTTAATAGTTCAGAATTTTACACATGCGGCAATATGAAATATGTGTACTAAAAATGTTTAACATTTTTTTTTTTTGGGGGGGGGGGGGTAAAATGGGAGAAACTGATGTTTTACCTTTTTATTGGGGGAGGGGATTTTTCACATTTTATTACTTTTTTATTTTACAATTTTTCCTTTTTTTTACACTTTAATAGTTAATATTTATAGCAATCATTTGATTGTTAATACTGTTCAGTGCTATGCATAGGACATAGCACTGATCAGTATTATCGGTCATCTTCTGCTCTGGTCTGCTCGATCTCAGACCAGAGCAGAAGACCCCGGGAAACAGCCGGAGCCAGGTGAGGGGTCCTCCGGCTGCCATGCTAGATTATTGGATCCCCATGGCAGCGCTTGCGGGCTATCCGATCATCCATTTAAAGTATTGCACACCCGCAGATGCCATGATCTGTGTTGATCATGGCATCTGAGGGGTTAAAGGCAGACATGCGCGTCGTCATGGATGTCCGCCATTACTGGCGGACCCCTGGCTACTGATAGCAGCCGCGACCTGCCGCACATGACGCGAGCACCGATCCAGTGCTCGCAGTCATGGCAAAGCATAAATGTACGTCATGGTGCGTTAAGTACCACGGCACCATGACGTACATTTACGTCCATTGTCGTTAAGGGGTTAAACAGGTACTCCTCTGGGAAAAAAATGTTAAAATCAACTGGTGCCAGAAAGTTAAACAGATTTGTGAATTACTTCTATTGAAAAATATTTATTGCATTCAAAGAACACCATACCTACTGTGACACATGGGGGTGGAAACATCATGCTTTGGGGCTGTTTATCAGCAAAGGGACCAGGACGACAGACCCGTGTAAAGGAAAGAATGAATGGGGCCATGTATCATGAGATTTTGAGTGAAAACCTCCTTCCATCAGCAAGGGCATTGAAGATGAAACGTGGCTGGGTTTTTCAGCATGACAATGATCCCAAACAAACCACCCGGGCAACAAAGGAGTGGGTTCGTAAGAAGCACTTCAAGGTCCTGGAGTGGTCTAGCCAGTCTCCAGATCTTAACCCCATAGAAAACTTTTGGAGGGAGTTGAAAGTTATCCAGCCACAACCCCAAAACATCACTGCTCTAGAGGAGATCTGTATGGAGGAATGGGCCAAAAATACCAGCAACATCAACAAATCTTGTGAAGACTTACAGAAAACGTTTGACCTCTGTCATTGCCAACAAAGGATCTATAACACAGTATTGAGAGGAACATTTGTTATTGACCAAATACTTATTTTCCACCATAATTTGCAAATAAATTCTTTAAAAATCAGACATTTATACTTTATGGATTTTTTTTCTCATTGTGTCTGTCATAGTTGAGGTATTACTATGATGAAAATTACAGGCCTCTCTCATCTTTTAAGTGGGAGAACTTGCACAATTGGTGGCTGACTACATACTTTTTTCCCCTACTGTATATATATATATATATATATATATATATATATATATATATATATATATATATACTTTATACAATGAATAGCCAGTTTATTTAAGACCTATGTTAGACCTCCTTTGGCCTTTAACACAGCAGCAACTCACTTTGGCATGAATTCTCTAGGTGACAACCAAAAATGATCCAAAGAAGGACACATGGCGTCATTGTGTCAAATGTCATTCATTAGGAACAGGGCACCTTCTATCATTGCTCACTGGTCCTGTTCTAATGCTTATGTGCCCATTGCAAGTTGTTTCAGCACTGGGCAGGGGGTATCCAGTGCTAAACAGCCTGCATTGGACACATAAGCATAAGAACAGGACCATGGAGCAATGGAAGAAGGTGCCCTGGTTCAAAAGAATAACATTTACTTAGCTTATCTGGAGAAGAGACAGCACCTGGATGCACTATGGGCAAGACAAGCCCACAGAGATAGTGTGATGTTCTGGGCAATATCCGGCTGGAACCCTTGGGTTCTGCCATCATGTGGATGATACTGTGTAGCATACCATGACCCAAACATTGCACAGACCCAACCCTGCTCCCCCATCATGGTAGAAGGATTGTTACAACTATCGCTCTGGCCGGACACGCTGGCCGCGAGCGCTCTCCTGCCTCATTCTTCTCTGCTGGCGGTGCTGTGGTTCGCATCGCTGGATGGGCCTGCATGCGAACAGCGGGCCGTTACTCGCCTCCTGCTTCCTCAGCTGTCCCAGGTCACCTGTGTGTGTGTACCCACCCTCTAGGACGCACGAGCGCCGGCTCTCTGCAACTTAAAGGGCCAGTATGTCCTTTATTGGTTACTGCTGCTTGCTGACACTATAAGTGTTATCACTTCCTGTTTCCCCTTGCCGTATCTTTGTGCCCCACAGCCTTAGAGAAAGCATCTCATACTTGTGTTCTGCCCTACTGTGTACCAGACTACCTTGCTACGTTTCCTGTCCATGCTCCAGTACTGCCTGTCCTGACCTTCCTGCCTGTCCCCGACTACAAGTTTGCCTTATCCTTCCTGTGCCACGATTCACGTCGGCAGCCTGTGTGGACGAGTCGTATCAGGGGTAACGACCTGGGCACCTTAGACTCTGCTCCCTGGTACGGCCCACGCCATCATCCACACAGGCTCAGCGGATCCTCTTCACCACAGCCATTACAAGGATCCCCTCGTGGCCGTGGCCTCCTTCAGCAGGATGATGTCCTTGCCAAACTGCAGACATTGTTCAGGAAGGAGTGACTTGTCCTCCTAATTCTTCAGATCTCAGTCTAATTGATCATCTGTGGGATGTTATGGAAGGTTCGCACCTCACAATTTACAGAATCTGCTGCTCATGTCTTGGTGTAGATATCACAGGACACCATCAAGGGTCGTGTGGACCCAGTGTATTGTTGGATCAGGTCTGTTTGGGTTGCATTAGAAGAAAATACATAATATGAATCAGGCGACTTTAATGTTGATATATTAACTAGTAACTATGGGTACAGAGGTCCTGATGCCTGTCACGCCGTCACGGCGTGCCTCTACATGCAGCGCTCCAGTCGGCACCGCTGACCGCTGCTCCCGTGTCACCGGTGGGGACGTGATCCGAGGCAAGGGACGTGCCCGCTCTCAGATCGCGCCCCATGTCTCTCACCTGCCCCTTCCCTCTGCTCAGTCCCGGCACGCGCGGCCCTGCTCTCTAGGGCGCGCGTGCGCCGGGTCTCTCAGATTTAAAGGCCAGTGCCCCATTAATTGGTGCCTGGCCCAATTAGTTCCAAGCACTCCCAACACTATATAAACCCACTTCCCCTTCCTGTCCCTGCCGGATCTTGTTGCCTTGTGCCAGTGAAAGCGTTCCCGTGTGTCCTTAGCCTGTGTATCCAGACCCTTGCCGTTGCCCTTGACTACGAACCCTTGCTGCTTGCCCTGACCTTCCGCTACGTCTGACCTGGCCTTTTGCCTAGTCCTTCTGTACCGCGCCTGACTCAGCAGTCAGTGAGGTTGAGTCGCTATCGGGTGGAAGCACCTGGGGGTTACCTGCCGCTGCAAGTCCATCCCGCTTTGCCGCGGGCTCTGGTGAAAACCAGTAACCCCTTAGATTCCGTTCCCCTGGTACGGCCCATGCCATCACCTTACTGACATAGAGGATACACTACCTGTGCCTACCCGTATACCACTCCGGATCCTGACAGTAGATCCGGCCATGGATCCCGCTGAGGTCCTGCTGCCCAGTGTCACTGACCTAACCTCCGTGGTCGCCCAGCAATCACAGCAGATAGCGCTACAAGGACAACAGCTGACTCAGTTGACCGCTATGCTGCAACAGCTTCTGCCGCAACAACAGCAACCATCTCCTCCGCCAGCTCCTGCATCTCCTCTGCAGCGAGTGGCCACTCCCAGATTCCGCCTGTCTCTACCAGACAAGTTTGATTGGGACTCTAAACTGTGCCGTGGATTCCTGTCCCAGTGTTCCCTACACCTGGACATGATGTCAGACCAATTTCCCACAGAACGGTCTAATGTGGTGTTTGTGGTCAGCCTGCTGTCTGGAAAGGCCTTGTCCTGGGCCACACCGCTTTGGGACCGCAACGATCCTGCCACTGTTACCGTCCAGTCCTTCTGCTCGGAAGTACGCAGTGTCTTTGAGGAGCCAGCCCGGGCTTCCTCAGCCGAGACTGCCTTATTGAATCTAGTCCAAGGGAGTTCTTCAGTGGGTGAATATGCCATTCAGTTCCGCACCCTTGCCTCTGAGCTATTCTGGAATAATGAGGCCCTCTAATGAGGCGTGACCTTCAAAAAAGGCTTATCCAGTCACATCAAAGATGTGCTGGCCGCACAAGAGATTCCTGCAACCCTGCCTGAACTCATCAATTTGGCCACCCGCATCGACATGCGTTTCACTGAAAGACGCCAGGAGCTTCGTCAGGAAAAGGATCTTGTTCGCACCAGGCGGTTTCCTCCCCTGGCACCTCTCTTCCAACGTCCTTTGCAATCTGTTCCTGTGCCTTCCGCCGAGGAGGCTATGCAAGTGGATCGGTCTCGCCTGACCCAACAAGAGAGGATTCGCCGTAGGAACGAAAACCTCTGCCTGTACTGTGCAAGCACCGAACATTTCCTAAAAGACTGTCCTATTCGTCCTCCGCGTCAGGGAAACGCTCGCACCTAGTTAAGTTAAGAGGCATTGCTAGGTGTGAATTCTTCCTCTCCACGACTGACTATACCTGTGCGGATTGCCATTCCCGCTAATACTAATACTTCCTTCTCCGCTGTGGCCTTCTTGGACTCGGGTTCAGCAGGAAGTTTCATTGAAGCCTCTCTAATCCATAGATTCAATATTCCAGTTACTCGTCTTGTCAAACCTCTCTTCATTTCTTCCGTCAATGGAGAAAGACTGGTCTCCACCGTGCGTTACCGCTCTCAACCGCTACTTATAAGTGTTGGAGTTCACCATCATGAACATATTGAATTTTTTGTGCTACCCAACTGCACTTCTTGGATTGCCCTGGCTCCAACGTCATTCGCCTAGCCTCAACTGGGTCACCGGGGACATTAAGAGTTGGGGAACTTCTTGCCACAAGCAATGTCTCCACCCAGTTTCCTCCTGCCAGGTCTCCACGGCTACTCCATTTCCAGGTCTTCCTAAGGCCTATCAGGACTTTTCGGACGTCTTTTGTAAAAAAACAAGCAGAGGTCTTACCTCCACATAGACCCTATGATTGCCCTATCGATCTGCTCCCTTGTACCACACTGCCCCGTGGTAGGATTTACCCTCTTTCCGCCCCAGAAACACAAGCTATGTCTGAGTACATACAGGAAAACCTCAAAAGAGGTTTTATCCGGAAATCTTCTTCTCCAGCTGGAGCTGGATTTTTGTTTGTTGCAAAAAAAGATGGTTCTCTACACCCCTGTATCAACTACCGCGGTCTCAATAAAATTACTGTAAAAAATCGCTATCCTCTGCCTCTCTTCTCCGAGCTCTTTGACCGACTGCGTGGAGCTAAGATTTTCACCAAACTTGATCTGAGGGGCGCATATAACCTCATCCGTATTCGAGCAGGGGATGAATGGAAAACCGCCTTCAATACCATAGATGGTTACTTTGAATACCTAGTCATGCCTTTTGGTCTATGCAACGCTCCTGCAGTCTTTTAGGACTTTGTTAATGAGATTTTTCGGGACATGCTGTACTCCTGTGTGGTAGTCTATCTTGACGACATCCTCATTTTTTCCTCCAAACTAGAGGAACATCGCCTTCATGTCCATCAAGTGCTCCAGCGACTACACCAAAATCAACTTTACGCCAACATTTAGAAGTGTCTCTTCGAACGCAGCAGTCTTCCCTTCCTGGGATACATTGTGTCTGGTCAAGCTCTTCAAATGGACCCTGATAAACTATCAGTGGTAATGGATTGGCCTCGTCCCACTGGCTTACGAGTTATCCAGAGATTTCTCGGATTTGCAAATTTTTATCATCAATTTATTCCCCACTTCTCCACCATCGTTGCTCCTATCGTAGCACTGACTAAGAAAAATGCTAATCCGAAATCTTGGCCGCCACAGGCGGAGGAAGCCTTTAACCACCTCAAAGCCGCCTTCTCCTCTGCTCCAGTCTTGTCCAGACCAGATCCTCTGAAGCCCTTCTTCCTCGAGGTTGACGCCTCCTCCGTTGGAGCCAGAGCTGTTCTCCTACAAAGATCCGCTAAAGGAAAATATGTTACTTGCAGATTTTTCTCCAAAACCTTTTCTCCTCCAGAAAAAAAACTATGCCATTGGAGACCGTGAACTATTGGCTATTAAGTTGGCCCTTGAAGAGTGGAGACATCTTCTGGAACGATCCCTTCATCCCATCACCATCTATACAGATCACAAAAATCTATCTTATCTTCAATCTGCCCAGCGGCTAAATACTCGTCAGGCTAGATAGTCGTTGTTTTTTGCCCGTTTCAACTTTAAAATCCATTTTCGTCCCGCAGACAAGAATGTCAGGGATGATGCTCTATCTCGTACCACCGATGCCTCTGAAGCCGAGACCCTTCCCCAGCACATCATTCCCCCTGAGTGTCTGATCTCTTCTGCCCCTGCTTCTCTGGTACCTATCCCTCCAGGAAAGACTTATGTTCCTCCCCGTCTTCGCCTCCGGATCCTCAAATGGGGCCATTCCTCCCTTCTGGCTGGTCACGCTGGAATCAAAAAGACTTTACAGTTGATTGCCAGACACTATTGGTGGTCCTCCCTGGAAAAGGATGTGACCGATTTCGTACGAGCCTGTACAGTGTGTGCACGTGACAAGAACCCTCGTCAGAAGCCTTCAGGTCTTCTCCTTCCGCTGCCGGTGCCTGAACAGCCTTGGTCCCACATTGCCATGCATTTCATCACTGATCTTCCTTTATCCCATGGCAACACAGTCATCTGGGTGGTCGTTGATCGTTTTTCCAAAATGGCTCACTTTATTCCGCTTCCTGGCCTTTCTTCTGCGCCACAGTTGGCGAAGCAATTTTTTCTGCAGATTTTTCGTCTTCACGGTCTTCCCACGCATATTGTCTCGGATAGAGGCGTTCAATTTGTGTCAAAATTTTGGAGAGCTCTTTGTAATCAATTAAAGATCAAATTAAATTTCTCATCCTCCTTTCACTCCCAATCCAATGGACAAGTGGAAAGAGTGAATCAGATTCTTGGTGACTACTTGCGACGTTTTGTTTCCTCCCGTCAAGATGATTGGGTCCAGCTTCTGCCCTGGGCTGAATTGTCATACAATTTCAAAAATTCTGAGTCTTCCGCCAAATCTCTGTTTTCTGTGGTGTACAGCCGTCACCCGCTGCCCCCCCCCCCCATTCCCACTTCTTCTGGAGTTCCTGCCGTGGATGAAGTAACCCGGGACTTCTCCGCTATCTGGAAGGAGACTCAAAAGTCGCTCTTACTGGCCTCTTCTCGGATGAAGAGACATGCAGATAAAAAGAGAACTCCTCCTGTTTTTGTCCCTGGTGACAAAGTGTGGCTCTCTGCCAAATACATACGGTTTCGTGTCCCTAACTACAAGTTGGGTCCTCGTTACCTCGGGCCATTTAAAATCAAGAATCAAATCAATTCTGTCTCTTACAAGCTTCATTTTCCCTCTTCTCTTCGCATTCCTAACTCTTTTCATGTGTCTCTCCTCAAACCTCTTGTACTTAAGCGCTTTTCTCCCAAGGTCACTGTTCCTGCTCCTATTTCTGGCTCCTCTGATGTCTTCTCCGTTAAAGAAATCCTCGCCTCCAAGATCGTCCGAGGTAAAAAAAAAAATGTTTTGGTAGATTTGGAGAATTGTGGCCCTGAGGAGAGATCATGGGAACCCGAGGCCAATATTTTAGACAAGGATCTCATCCACAGATTCCTCGGTTCTAAAAAGAGGGGGAGACCAAAGGGGGCGGGGGGAGTACTGTCACGCCGAGCGCTCCGGGTCCCGCTGCCTCCCCGGAGCGCTCACGGCGGGCCTCTACATGCAGCGCTCCGGTCGGCACCGGTGGGGACGCGATCCGAGGCACGGGACGCGCCCGCTCCCGCATTGCGCCCCATGTCTCTCACCTGCCCCGTCCTCCTGCTCAGTCCCGGCACTGCCCCGCTCTCTAGGGCGCGTGCGCGCCGGGTTTCTCAGATTTAAAGGGCCAGTGCACCATTAATTGGTGCCTGGCCCAATTGGTTCCAAGCACTCCCAACACTATATAAACCCACTTCCCCTTCCTGTCCCTGCTGGATCTTGTTGCCTTGTGCTAGTGAAAGCGTTCCCATGTGTCCTTAGCCTGTGTATCCAGACCCTTGCCATTGCCCTTGACTACGAACTGTTGCTGCCTGCCCTGACCTTCTGCTACGTCTGACCTTGCCTTTTGCCTAGTCCTTCTGTACCACGCCTGACTCAGCAGTCAGTGAGGTTGAGTCGCTATCGGGTGGAACCAGGGATGTGCACAGACATTCTGGAGGGCAGGGGCTCAAATAAAACAAAAGGGCACTATAAAAACCTTACTTATATAAACACACCACAATTCCCGAGGTAAGGGACCTCTGGCCATCAAGATAGCATCAACCCATGAAGGTCCCAATCAGACCCCCAGAACCCACACATAGGCCTGGCATTTTAGAATAAGCTGCTCATTTTTTTTGGTGTAGGTCAGACTGCTGGGACCCCCACCGTGGTCAGGTGCTGCACAGAGATCGCGAGGGTTCCAGTGGTGGGACCCCCGTGATCAGGTATCCTATCCCCTATGCTTTGGATAGGGGATAAGATGTCTAGGGGCGGAGTACCCCTTTATGTCCATTGTTTTGATGGGAAGATTAGGGGAGCACAATTCGCTTTTTCTTTCCCTCAAATTTGACATGACCTATATCGGTAGTGTGAATGAAGACTTTGGCTGTACCCGGACTATATCCACGTGGTTCTGGATGTATAAATGGCCACTAGGGATAGAACAAAACAATTTCCATGTCTTCATCCACTATCCCATCATGAGGACCCATTCCGGTTACGAAATTCCAAAACAACGAGAATCCGTGAGCAGCCAGCGACACCATAATCAATTGGCATTTTGACTGCACCAAAATGCTCTATTGACGGCAATGTAGTTCTGCACAGAATTCAGCCGAAAGAATGAACATTCAATCGACAGAGCCTTGAATCAAGAATTTTCGTAGAGAAAATTCTTCTGCTGAAATTCTGCAGTGTGTACAGTGGAGCAGAATACAATTAAAAACAATAGGAGGCTGCTGCACTGGAATTTCTAAGCAGAATTTTCAAGCAGAATTCTGCTGGGAAATTCTGTAGTGTGAATGGGCTCTTACTGTGTTCCATTGGTTTTAAGAAACACCTTGATGTAATAGTAATGATTAAAAGGGTTATAGAGGAAAAAACGTTTTTTTATATATCAACTGGCTCCAGAAAGTTAAACAGATTTGTAAATTTCTTCTATTAAAAAATCTTAATCCTTTCAGTACTTATGAGCTTCTGAAGTTAAGGCTGTTCTTTTCTGTCTAATTCCTCTCTGATGACACGTGTCTTGGGAACCGCCCAGTTTAGAAGAGGTTTGCTATGGGGATTTGCTTCTAAACTGGGCGGTTCCCGAGACACGTGTCATCAGAGAGCACTTAGACAGAAAAGAACAACCTTAACTTCAGAAGCTCATAAGTATTGAAAGGATTAAGATTTTTTAATAGAAGTAATTTACAAATCAGTTTAACTGTTTAACAGACCATGTTACAATATATAGTAGAATGAAATACTGCAGGATCCTGGGGTTTTATTGAGATAATTTATCTGTTTAACATTTATCATTTTCAGTTGTTGATTTGGATTTTTATTCATTAGTTTTATGGCCGTCTGATTTATAATCCATCTCCGCGCCTTATTGTCCCGACCACAGATTATTTCCAGATTTATTCTACCTTGACGGCAAAGTCTTGTACAAATTAAATACAAATAATGACATTTGCCTCAGGTCGGATACATCACGTGGTAACGTCTGGCTCATGGGGAGAAAGCAAACAGTGAGCAGTCCACAGTGGTTTGTCATCATTTATATGTGTGTAAAAAAACACATTTTAAATAAGTTGTGAACATATTTGCATTTTTGCTTAGTGAAACAAGTATTTGAGCCTCTATCAATCAGCAAGATTTCTGGTTCTCATGTGTCTTTTATCCAGGCAATAAAATGAGATTAGGAGCATTCTCTTAACTCCTTAAGGACCAAGCCCATTTTGACCTTAAGGGGGTACTCCGCCCCTAGACATCTTATCCCCTATCCAAAGGATAGGGGATAAGATGTCAGATCGCCACGGTCCTGCTGCTGTGGACCCCCGGGATCTCCGCTGCGGCACCCGTTATCATTACTGCACAGAGCACACTCGCTCTGTGCGTAATGATCGGCGATACAGGGGTCGGAGCATCGTTACGTCACGGTTCCGCCCCCTCGTGACATCACGGCCCGCCCCCTTAATGCAAGTCTATGGGAGGGGGTGTGATGGCCTCCATGCCCCCTCCCATAGACTTGTATTGAGGGGGCAGGCCACGATGTCACAAGGGGGCGGCGCCGTGACGTAACGATGCTCCGGCCCCTGTATTGCCCGTCATTACGCACAGAGCGAGTTTGCTCTGTGCAGTAATGATAGTGGGGTGCCGCAGCAGAGATCCTAGTGGTCCCCAGCAATCTGACATCTTATCCCCCATCCTTTGGATAGGGGATAAGATGCTATGGGCGGAGTACCCCTTTAACCAGGACCAAGGACGTATGAGTATGTCCTTGGACCCGCTCCCGTGATATTACGTGGGGTCCCACGGTGACCCCGCATCATATCACGGCGGGCCCGGCGTCATAGTGAAGCGCGGCGCCCCTAATAGCGCGCGGCACTGATCGCGGTGACGCGCGCTATTAACCCTTTAGCCGCGCGCTCAAAGCTGAGCCACGCGGCTAAAAGTGAAAGTAAAAGTGCCCGGCTAGCTGAGGGAGCTGTACTACAGGAGGAAGGTCTCTTACCTTCCTTCCTGCAGTCCGATCGCCGATTGAATGCTTCAAGCCTGAGATCCAGGCTTGAGCAATCAATCGCCGAAAACCCTGATCAATGCATCCCTATGCAGATGCATTGAACACTGTTAAAGATCAGTAAATGCAATGTTATAGCCCATGGGGGCTATAATATTGCAAAAGAAAAGTGTAAAAAAATCATTAACCCTTTGAATTATCCCTTTCCCTAATAAAAGTTTGAATCACCCGGCATTTCCAATAATGAAAAAAAACCAGAGTAAATAGAAACAAAAATAAACATATGTGGTATTGCCGCATGCGAATAAAAAAAAT
Organism: Hyla sarda; assembly: GCF_029499605.1. Lineage (NCBI taxonomy): Eukaryota > Metazoa > Chordata > Amphibia > Anura > Hylidae > Hyla > Hyla sarda. Next base: position 44,840,741 of record NC_079191.1, read on the forward strand.
ATACTGCTAATTAAACCGCACGGTCAATGGCGTACGCGCAAAAAAAATTCCAAAGTCCAAAATAAGGTATTTTTGGTAACTTTTTATATCATGAAAAGATGAATAAAAAGCGATCAAAAAGTCAGATCAATGCAAAAATGGTACTGACAAAAACTTCGGATCACGGCGCAAAAAATTAACCCTCATAGCGCCCTGAACACGGAAAAATAAAAAAGTTATAGGGGTTAGAAGATGACCATTTTAAACGTATACATTTTCCTGCATGTAGTTATGATTTTTTTCTGAAGTAATACAAAATCAAACCTATACAAGTAGGGTATCATTTTAACCGTATGGACCTAGAGAATAAAGATAAGGTTTCATTTTTACAGAAAAATGTACTACTTAGAAACGGAAGCCCCCAAAATTTACAAAATGGCTGTATTTTTTCAATTTTGTCGCACAATGAATTTTTACCCCGTTTCGCCGTAGATTTTTCGGTAAAATGACTGATATCATTACAAAGAAGAATTGGTGGCGCAAAAAATAAGCCATAATACAGATTTTTAGGTGCAAAATTTTAAGAGTTATGATTTTTTAAAGGTAAGGAGGAAAAAACGAAAGAGCAAAAACAGAAAAATGCCCGGTCCTTAAGAGGTTAAGGACCAGAGCATTTTTTGCACATCTGACCGCAGTTATTTTAAGTGTTAATAACTCTGGGATGCTTTTACTTATGAATTTGATTCCAAGATTGTTTTTTCGTGACATATTCTACTTTATCATAGTGGTAAATTTTCGTCGATACTTGCATCATTTCTTGGCAAAAATTCCAAAATTTCATGAAAAATTTGAAAATGCTGCATTTTTCTAACTTTGAAGCTCTCTGCTTGTAAGGAAATGGACCTATTAAAGAGGTATTCCAGGAATTTTTTTATTTGACTATGCTACAGAGGCTGTAAAGTTAGTGTAGTTCATAATATAATGTCTGTACCTGTGTGTGACAATTCTTCTGTGATTTTCACCTCACTATTTATTTTTAACAGCAAACAAAATGACTGTCGTCTCAGATTTTTCCCAGCTTGCAATGCGTCCGAGACCTGACTCACTAGTCAGCTGATGACAGGGAGCCTGTCTGCTTCAATGGGTGGAGGGATGAATCTGCAACTAATGCAACAGCTGTAGGCACCCTGATTGAAAACCACAGGTCTTTTTTTTTTCAATGGGTGGGGTGACTGATGTGTGGGAGGGAGGAAAATGGAATTGTGGGATTTGTAGTCAAAAAAAGAAAAGTCAAACAGGAAATACAAGTTCACAAAAAGCTAGCCACAGTGTTATGGTAATCTCATGCCATAGCCATTTAGTCCCAAGACAAGCGCAGATCCTTCCTAAGCATGTCCATTACTGTCTGCCAGGTATGTACTAAAATCACCTTATGGTGGACATAAGGGTATTGTATGCCAGTGATTCCCAAACAGGGTGCCTCCAGCTGTTGCAAAACTCCCAGCATGCCTGGACAGTCAATGGCTGTCCGGCAATACTGGGAGTTGTTTAGCAACAGCTGTAGGCTCCGTTTTGGAAACAGTGCAGTACCAGTTGTTGTTCATTTTTTGGGGGGAGGGGGGGACTGTGTAAGGGTGTAGTGTATATGTAGTGTTTTACCGTTTATTTTGTGTAGTGTAGTGTTTTTAGAGTACATTTTCTAGAAAATTAAGTATTTATCACAGAAAAGGATTGCAGTAACACATGTTTTGGGCGGGAGTTCACAGCGAGTTTCCCGTTGGGAGTTTGAGCTGCATCAGAAAATTTGCTGTATCTCAAACTTGCAGTGAGAAACTCGCTGTAAACACCGCCCGTGTGAATGTACCCTGGAGGGCAAACCTCCAGCTGTTGCAAAACTACAACTCTCAGCATGCAGTGACAGCAGAAGGGCATGCTGGGACTTGTAGTTATGCAACAGCTGGAGGCACACTGGTTGCAAAACACTGAGAGTTTGTTTCTTAACTTAGTGTTTCTCAACCCGTGTGCCCCAGGCTGTTGGTCTGCCAGTGCATGCTGGGAGTTATAGTTTTGCAACAGTTTGAGGTACACGGGTTGGGAAACACTGAGTTAGGAAACAGAAAATGTTTCCCAACCAGTGTGCCTCCAGTTGTTGCAAAACTACAACTTCCAGCATGCCCAGACTGCCGAAGGGCATGCTGGGAGTTGTAGTTTTGCAACAACTGGAGGAGAACAGTTTGGAGACCACTGTGTAGTGGTGTCCAGACTGTCCAAACTGTACAACTCCCAGCATGCATGTGTGGTGTCCCGATACAGGACCTTGTCCTGTCCCTGTCTAAAGTCCCTTCAGTTAAAGTACCTCCATTCCACAGGGCTCTCCTGCAGGGCTTGCCCCTTGGTTGCCTCATAAAAATGTATTTCTGTATAGTGTACAATGTATAGGACCTACCTAGGTCACGTGATATATTATAATGGTCGTAGAGATATTTAGGACCTTCCTGGGTCATGTGATGTACCCAGAGTTCTCTGGGTTCAGGACTTACAGGCTTTGCAGCCAATGGGATTAGTCCAGCCCGCTTAGTATATAAGGACAAGCAAGCACATTAAGCATATCTCAATTCATCTCAACTAGGCCAAAGCCTAAAGAACCAGCAGCCACTAAAACCGTGAGTTATAATGCTCCATTTACTAAATCCTTGTGACTACTATTCAACTCATCTCATACAATTAGTAGCACAGTGGCCTGCTTAAAGCTAAAGACTAGTAGTCCCAGCAAAGCCTGTGAGGAACCTGCATCCCGGTTACCTCAATAGAGACTGTAGACATTCCATTTATTTCCTGACATTATACAGCCGGTTGGTGGCAGGGCCTTCTTTACTAAGAAAACGTCACCCTGGCGTCACGACAAATCAAGCGTTAATACCACCAGACCCTGCATCATCATTGCAACACCCCCGGTCTCCACACATGGTCTGTCAGTGCATGCTGTGAGTAAAAGTTTTGCAACAGCTGGAGGTACACGGGTTTGTGAAACACTGAGTTAGGAAATAGACAATGTTTCCCAACCAGTGTGCCTCTAGATGTTGCAAAACTTAAACTCCAAGCATGCCCAAACTGCCCAGGCATGCTGGGAGTTGTAGATCGGCAATATCTGAACTGCCAGATGTTTCAAAACTACAACTCCCAGCATCCCTGGACTGTCTGGGCATGCTGAGAGTTGTAGTTTTTCAACATCTGGAAGAGCAAAGATTGGAGACAACTTTCCAGCGATCTTCACTGATGCCGATGCCGACACTGCCTCCCCCACTTGCCTGCTGCCGCTCCCTGCTGCCTGCGCCGATCCTCAGGCATGTCTCTTCCACAACATTGGCCCCGCGGCTCTCGGGGTCCTCTTCCCCCCACTTCTAGGGGCGAGCAGAGCGGGGGATCTGAACTTTCTCCCCCCTAGACAGCTGAGACACTGATTGGTCCACAGGGACCAATCACAGTGATCGCTGACCAGGACCATTCACAGACGGCCCTGGGTTGTGTAGCAGAACTTGTCTTCCACCGGTAACAGCGGGACTTCTTCCTGTTAACCTGTGCGATGCCGCGCATCGCCGGGTTAACTCAATGACTTACAGTCATGGCCGTAAATGTTGGCACCCCTGAAATTTTTCTAGAAAACGAAGTATTTCTCACAGAAAAGGATTGCAGTAACACATGTTTTGCTATACACATGTGTATTCCCTTTGTGTGTTTTGGAACTAAAGCAAAAAGGGAGGAAAAAAAAGCAAATTGGACATAATGTCACCAAACTCCAGAAATGGGCTGGACAAAATTATTGGCACCCTTAACTTAATATTTGGTGGCACACCCTTTGGAAAATAATAACTGAAATCAGTCCCTTCCTATAACCAACAATAAGCTCCTTACACCTCTCAGCCGGAATGTTGGACCACTCTTCCTTTGCAAACTGCTTCAGGTCTCTCTTATTGGAAGGCACCTTTTCCCAACAGCAATTTTTAAGATCTCTACACAGGTGATCAATGGGATTTAGATTTGGACTCATTGCTGCCACTTCAGAACTCTCCAGCGCTTTGTTGCCATCCATTTGTGGGGGCTTTTTGACATATGTTTGGGGTCATTGTCTTGCTGGAAGACACAAGATCTTGGAAGCAAACCCAGCTTTACAGTGTGACCCAAAATCTGTTGATAATCCTCAGATTTCATGATGCCTTGCACACATTCAAGGCACCCTGTGCCCAAGGTAGCAAAACAACCCCAAAACATCATTGAACCTCCACCATATTTCACTGTAGGTACTGTGTTCTTTTCTTTTTAGGCCTCATTCCATTTTTTGTTAAACAATAGAAAGATGTGCTTTACCAAAAAGCTCTATCTTGGTCTCATCTGTCCACAAGACGTTTTCCCAGAAGGATTTTGACTTACTCAAGTTCATTTTGGCAAAATATAGTCTTGCTTCTTTATGTCTCTGTGTCAGCAGTGGGGTCCACCTGGGTCTCCTGCCACAGCATTTCATTTCATTTAAATGTTGACGGATAACCTTGATATTGTTGATATTTTTCCACAATTTTGGTTCTCAAGTCCTCAAACAGTTCTCTTTTCCTCTTTCTGTTGTCCATGCTTAGTGTGGCACACACAGATGCACAATGCAAAGACTAAGTGAACTTCTCTCCTTTTTATCTGCTTTCAGGTGTGATTTTCATATTGCCCACACCTGTTACTTGCACCAGGTGAGTTTAAATGAGCATCACATTCTTAAAACAATCTTATTTTTTCACAATTTTGAAAGGGTGACAATATTTTTGTCCAGACCATTTTTGGAGTTTGGTGACATTATGTCCAATTTGCTTTTTTTCCTCCCTTTTTTGGTTTAGTTCCAATACACACAAAGGGAATAAACACGTGTATAGCAAAACATGTGTTACTGCAATCCTTTTATGTGAGAAATACTTCATTTTCTTGAAAAATATCAGGGGTGTCAACATTTACTGCCATGACTGTATATAAACGTCAGGATGCGCAAACTATCTGCATAATATGACGTTTATATAAGTCATTCTGTGGGAAGGGGTTAATGACTTCCTCAATGGGTTAAAGAATGGATCAGGGTCCGACCGGGGGAACAGGGAGAATGAGCCCTAAAATGACCCTAAAACATCTCTCCCTGCCTACTTGCCCACTCACCCTAAATAGTGAGTCGACAACTGGGAGCCGGTCCCTTCCTGCGCTAAAGCGGAGTGGCGTAAAAACAAATAATAAACATAGTCAGTCACAGGCCAGAAACGGAAAACTACTAGACATCCAGACATACAAATACAAACAAGGCAGAATATAAACTCACAAACAGAGCAGAATATAGTGAATTAGCAAACAGTTCACAAAACCGGATAATAGATAAATGGCAGACATGATAAAAATGAACAAGACTAGGCACGATATGAGTATAAAGCAGAATCCAGGAGATGAAGGGGATAGCGGAAGAACTGAGAGCCAAAACACTAAAACTGAATGGGTAAAATAGAACACTGTTCACATACAGGCACAAGTACAAAGATCAGATCAACCAAACAGGATATAAATATAGGACACCGTTCACACTGGGACACAGAACATACAAACTAGAACCGGATGAGTCTGAATAGACTCCAGAATACCGAACAAGAATATAACATACAGCGCACAAGGCACAAACTAAACTCAGACACAGTGTGAACACTGACAAAGCTGAACAGACATAATCCTAGAACCGACTAATATAACACAGACTAAAATCTACAATGAACAAGTCTATTTAGCCATGGCTAAAACTCAGATAATATCAGAAGATAAATACAAGGTGCAAGCTCAAGAAAACATGGAAGTGTATTGCACAAAAAGACATGGTGGCATTAAACTAACAGACATCATTGTATTGCACTGAAATAATCAGCACAGACTGCAGAGAAATCTGGTTTAAAATAGACACACCCTAGTTACCATTCATCCAGAGCATTAACCATTTCCTATCCAGGTGGACTAGCCAACTGCTCTGAACAAACTAGTGTGGGAATACACACCTAAACAGAAAAATGCAAAAACAAATAAACGGACATTGCAGACTAAAAACAAGAAAATATCCAGTAAGTGGCAGTTGTGTGGACGAATTTGCCTTCTTGATGTCAAAGGTCACAGGAGAATGGGCAGACTGGTTCGAGATTACAGAAAGGCAACAGTAATTCAACTAACCACTTGTTACAACCAAGGTATTCAAAATATTTTTTTTTGTATTTTCCTCCTCACAATTTAGGACACATACCTCTTTTACTGCTCTATCCACAAAGCCATATGAGGGTTGTTTCTTGGGATACCAATTGTACTTTGTAATGAGGGTTGTTCTCTTTATTCTGTCGGTTACTATGATTAAAATAATACCAATCTTTACATGATTTTTTATTAGTGTTCTTCTTAAAAAAAGGTAAATTTTTTAAAACAAAATAAGTAAGTTTGAAATTTCCTTATTATGACTTTTCCGTATATTGTGCTGTATGAAGCTTATTTTTTGCACCTTGATCTTTAGTTTTTATTGGTATCACCAATTTTTTAGGGGAGGGGCTTATGTGTTTAAAAGAAACAATTTTTTAAAATTATTTTAATAACACTTACATGTAATCTTCACACTGCTTACACTGAGTAATACCATTGCCATTCACTGTGCCTATCATAGGTGGGATATTTAAATCTCTTTGTGTATTCAGTGGTTGATCTTGTTAGGTGAATTTTTACTCTGCTCCCACATTTGGGCTGTATGTTGCTGACTAGAGTTGAATGAGCTTTCTGAAAGTTTGGCTGACCTTAACTTAACTTAACTCTTTTGTTGCTGGTTTATTGTAACATGTTGCTGGGCTGAGTACTATAGTGCTGCTGTGTAATGTATACAGGGAAGAAAGTGATACTTATCATCTCATCACTGATTTGGGCCTCTTTTTGTGTAGCCCCTTCTCCAGTGATGACGTAATGAGGGGAGTGGAGCTAAACAAGAAGAGACTCGGACCAGCAATGAGATGGTAAGCATCAATCTCTTCACTGTACATATTATACAGCCATGTAGATGGCTGTTTAATGCATACTCCCCCCCCCCCAAAGAGTTAACTGGAGCGTATTAACTCCTTCCTTATTGAACTTGTGGCTCTCCGCTGCGGGCACAGCTCGGCCCTGACATTGCCAGGTTCACTCAAGCCTAATCTGGCAAAGTTCGAAAGTTCGATGTTTTATTCTATTGCTGGCCTATCTGTGTATCTGACCTTTTGGCTGTTACTTGACTATCCCTTGCCCTACATTCTATACTTTAGCTGCCCTCAGGTTTTTCTCCCGTATTCTGTTCCTCTTTGTTTGTTGACCTTTTTGCTTGACTGCTGCTGACCAGAACAGGCTGACAATTGATGCCCTGGTACCTTTGTCCAGTGTAGGGACCATCACCCAGTTGGGGCCGTCATTTAGGGTGGATCGTAAAAGTAGGTAAGGACAGTGGTTGGAACTAGTGTCAGGGCTGCACTGCTCCGTACCACAGATGTGACATAAACATTTTAATTTAATTAAAACAAAAATTAATTAATTTTTCACGTCAATTTATTCTATACCTCTTCTTAGAATTCTGAACTATGTTGGCACTAAAAGAGATATATCAGGAGAGATGACCGGTCCTCTTTAAGTTTGTATGTGATTATAGAAAAGTTTTTTTATTCAATACGAAGTTAAAAAGAAGCAAAAGTAGCACAGGGTCTTACTGGGAAGTCAGTGTGACAGACTGTCATTGTGAAGCCCATAGCTGAGGGTCAGTTTAAACTATTTTACTGCCAGAATATCCATCTGCTCATTTATTTGAAAGGGAAATACATCTGTTTTTCCAACATTTTTCTTATTTGTATTATTTTGATATTGTTTTTTTTTTTGCACTTTTCTCACACGTAGGTTGAAAAACAGACTTTAATTCGCGTCACTAAAATGCAATGAAAAGAGTAAGAAAAATTATAACCCATTTCGTAATAGACGGACCAGGTGCATCTGTGAGTTTAACAGCTTTTTAAACATATTCCATCAGATATCTCTCATAATCCCACACATGTGGGAAAGAGCCGGTCAAGACATTTGCCGGAAGTTGTGCCAGATACACCTTAAATTTAATTCCACGCAAGAGCCAGATTGCCCATTGCAGCTGTTGTTTATTAGCAGTGCTGCTTCAGTCCAGTATGTTGGCAACACGATGGTGTGATTCTTAATTTTAGATGAAGAAAAATAAATTATATATGCAGTAGAGTGATATATACATACGTAAAAGCTTTGTAATTAACACAACCTTTACTTGGCTTTCAAAAAAGTTTTGTATACGTAAACAAGCTATTCAAAAATTGAATGAAAGAATCTTTAGTCTATCCCATAATTCTTATACTTTTAACAGATAAATAGGAAAAGCAAATAGCACACTACCTAGAATTTTCTACCAAAAAAAAACCCTTTTGTATGAAATTGCCCAACTTCAGGCAAACAGTTGTGAATCAAGGTGAACTAGGTAGAATAGGGCTTCATATATGAACTCCTGATTGAATTACAGACTAGAGAAACAAAGGAGTCATTTATTTGGGAAATTTAAATGGAAATTTTATTGAATGGAAGTAAAAAAATACAAAGAAGGGAAAAAACATACATAGCGGGGGAACAAGGAAAACAAGAGGCGTCACTGCTGCCACAGTTGTGACCGTGATGAGGTGCAAGTTACAAGGTAGGTATATATAGGTAATAACATAGACCACCGTCTTAACACAATAAAAAGCTACAAAGTGTAAATAAATACAAATAGTACATGATACCAACCTAAATGCGGTATAAAGTGGCTAGTGCAGCAGGAGCTGACTCTGCCACATGACTTGTCACATGACGGGCATCGCCTCTTACACTGCCTGTCATGTGACAAGTCATGTGGCGGAGTCAGCTGAGGTGAATGCCAGAAGTGGCGCGGCGTTCGCCGGCTCGGGCATCATGCGCCGCAGAGATGACAGACAAGTACATCAGCCACTCAGATATGCAATTTCCACCACAGATTATGCGTTCTGGTATCCAATTGGACAGTAGTGTGTATAAATAATTTCCTGCACTGAGAGGACGCCACCCCCAGGAGGAAGGATATCGCCGAAACGTACGTTGGGCGTCACTCCTGCTGCACTAGCCACTTTATACCGCATTTAGGTTGGTATCATGTACTATTTGTATTTATTTACACTTTGTTTGTAGCTTTTTATTGTGTTAAGACGGTGGTCTATGTTATTACCTTTATATACCTACCTTGTAACTTGCACCTCATCACGGTCACAACTGTGGCAGCAGTGACGCCCCTTGTTGTCCTTGTTCCCCCCTATGTATGTTTTTCCCCTTCTTTGTATTTTTTTACTTCCATTCAATTAAATTTCCATTTTAATTTCCCAAATAAATGACTCCTTTGTTTCTCTAGTCTGTATTTCAATCAGGAGTTCATATATGAAGCCCTATTCTACCTAGTTCACCTTGATTCATATTGTTTGCCTGAAGTTGGGCAATTTCATACAAAAGGGTTTTTTTTGGTAGAAAATTCTAGGTAGTGTGCTATTTGCTTTTCCTATTTATCTGTTTAAAGTATAAGAATTATGGGATAGACTAAAGATTCTTTCATTAAATTTTTGCATAGCTTGTCTAAATATACAAAACTTTCTAGTCTACTTTTAACAGGTGTATTATATATTGTCTTTTGTCCTTCCTTAAAGGAAAATGATCACCCATTCACCAGCACTAAACCCAATACATTGGGTTATAGTGCGGGTGAACAGGAGACCGATGCTGGCTTTTTGACTAATATACATACCTTCAGTCCAGTGCCCGGTCCCTCTGAAGATAAGCTTCTTTTTGCGCTGAATTGCCCACTGGAGGCGGGCCCGCAGGTTAGATTTGACTATTCATGGTCGCTGGACCAGCAACCATGAATATTCAAATCCAGCTGGCGGGACCGCCTCCAGCGTGCAATTCAGCACAGATAGAAGCTTATCTTCAGTCATGCTCCAAGTCATCCCCGGAATGGAAAATACAGAGGAACATAGCTGGAGAGTGGGAGCACTAAATGGGATCAGGTAAGTATGGTTATAATCAGTGTCATCTGCACTACCTGTCTGTACTGACAGGTTAGTGTAGGTGACAGGTTAGTACAGGTGACACTGATAACAAATTTTCATAATTACCGATGTTACATCCTAACCTAAAGCAAAAGGCTGATTTTAGGGGATCAAAAACTGGACATCATTTCTAAGGTCCCCAGAGTCCTAGGAACTAGAACCCAGGAGGAACTTGATTGACACCCTAACTGACCTAGACCACCAGCGAGTATACAAATTACCCTTTAACTACTCTTGACCACTAAGGATTTTGAGATAGCTTGCTGCCCTGGAACCATCTTTTCATAAAGTAGACTCTGCTACATCAAAAGCATATTTATTCTACACTTACAATATAGCCTTATAATGTCTGGCACAGTCCTTGACCCCAAGTGAACATTTATGATATGAATACTGAAGCCCACTTAAAGGAGTGGGTTGATCATGCAGGGGTTAAATCTCTACGCCCCCATTAAACTTGTTTTATTAAACCGTAAGCCTCGGCTGTCCATATGCTTCTATACACCCAGATAACGTCCAAATTCCGAATCCTGCTAAATAACGATAATAGTAAATGAAACTACACAATGGACGTCGGTATAAGGCAGTAACGCGGTATGACACTGCATTATGCATAATATATTTTAAATCTGCTTCACACAGACAGGAGCAGCTTCCTATAATTTATAACAATGTATTGTGTTTATCAGTCGTGATGCAGCCGCAACAGTTCCTTCAAATGGGAGAAAACTTTCTGAAAACACCATACAAAAGAAGGTGAAAGATACAGTGTTCTCGGCAATCCAATGCAAATATATGCAAATGTCCTCGTATTAAAATCATTGTCTACTTGTCACTGTCACATGGGGCACATCAAAGCCATATGACCTGATTTTGCACCTGCTGTTTAATTAAATTTACAACGCACACACTCACAACTCCTGGTGATATACAAATCAGTTTTTACTACCGCCGCTTTCAATTTGCGAGACGGTCGACGGCGACGTCTGATCAGAAGCCGACCAACTGCTACGGTTTAACCTCATCATTTTTAAGGGAGCACAAAATCATTACCCATTACTTATGAGAGGAAAAACTAAAAAAAGAAAAAAAAAGAAAAAAACATTATATTTATAACCTTTCTTACATTTTTCAAGTTCCAGAAAGATCAAAAAAATAAATTGCTTTGGTTTCATTGTGATAACAGTATGACATTGTGATGCTCCCGAAATGTGATGATTAATACTTAAAGGATCTTTCTGAACTCTAAAATATTCTTTCAATCTCTGTAAAGTGGACTTCAATATTCTACCAAAAATTTTGAAACTGCACTGTACTTACCTTGCCAGCTCCAACGCCTCACTCTGGTCCGGCCCAGTTCGCTTACCCTAGTAACATGCTGTTTCATGTAACATGTTTCCCAGCAGACATGACGTCACTGAAGCCTGCTGGGGGACCACTTCTGCCCTAACATTGTTGCAGCGCTACGATGAATTGAAGAGCTCAAGCTCTGTGCATTTTTCAGTGAGGCTCTGTGCAGCTTTCAGTGAGGCTCTGTGCAGCTGTCAATCAAGCTCAGTGCAGAGAAGCACCTGAGTTTGGACTCCTGCCAGGCTGGGAGGAGACCAAACTCACTGTATTAATTGTGGCAGGGAACAGAACAGAGCCACCTAGTGGCCGTTTTTTCTATTACATTTTAAACATATTTATGTTGATAATTTTAAAAGCAAGTGAATGGAAAAGTGTCTGCTAACTACACAAGGAACACTATGTTAAATTTTTATTTGGTGACTGGTACTCTTTAAGGTCCTTTAATCTTTCCTGGTAAGTTTTATCCTTCAATCTATGTACTAGTGTGGTGACCCGGTACAGAATACATTACTCTGCCTGCCCTCAGATGTCTGTTTCAGCCCAAAGCTCCAAGGAACTGGTTATTTAATATTATATTTATTGTTCTATGTTTTATGCCAATATATGCTGTTTATCCTGTATAAAGTGTACTGTGCCTTTAACCCCTTAAGGACCAGGGGGTTTTCCGTTTTTGCATTTTCGTTTTTTCCTCCTTACCTTTAAAAAATCATAACTCTTTCAATTTTGCACCTGAAAATCCAAGTGGCCACGCGTTACAGAAAGGGAAAGGACTCAGGATGTACCGGTACGTCCTTGGTCCTTAACAGGTTAAGTGAAAGGTAGCAGAGGTGTCATGTGATCAGAGTTGTAGGCCCTAAGCCCTCTGGTGTGTCTAGACAGGAAGCAGTCAGTTAAGTCTAGTGTGTGAGGAGGAGAAGAGGGAGGTCAGGTCATGGGCAAGGAGGAGAGGAGCGTCTGTGTAGTGTGAAGAGAGAAAAAGTGAGTGCAGCGTCCAAGTCACAGAAATCAGTGGAGTCTGAGGAGAAGTCAAGTGTCGAGCAGCCACACATAGCGCAAGCTTCCTATCGTCCAGGTTAAGTTAGTCAAAGACCTGTTGTGGGGAGAAGTGCCAAGCCCACCCCTGGCAGTAAACCACTCTGTGGATGCTCTGTGTAGTCCAACAAGTCTATGTCAGTTGTCTCCAAAGTCAGTCTAAAATCAAGTTAAGCCAAGTAAAGTCGTCACTGCTACACCCCAACTACAAGTCCCAGAGTGTCCAGTGATTTAAAGCGACATCCTATGCAACTTTATTCCAATTATTACACTACTAGTTTGCTGTTATACTGTGTGGACTGTAACACCTGCCTGCAAGAACGTTCAGTAAAAGTAGTTCCCGTAACTAGCCACCACACTAGTTTAGTATTTTCTCTGAAGTCTCTCCAAAGTATCTATATCCTTCTGAAGATACAGTCCTAAGTATTGCATGCAATGCTCCAAGTGAGGTTTCACCAGTTCAGTGGACAGCAGCATGAGCACTTCCCTCTCTACTGCTAATACCTCTTCCTATACACCCATGAGCATTTCCCTCTCTACTGCTAATACCTCTCCCTATACACCCATGAGCATTTCCCTCTCTACTGCTAATACCTCTCCCTATACACCAATGAGCATTTCCCTCTCTACTGCTAATACCTCTTCCTATATACCCATGAACATTTCCCTCTGTACTGCTAATAACTCTCCCTATACACCCATGAGCACTTCCCTCTCTACTGCTAATACCTCTCCCTATACACCCAAGCATTCTTCTAGCATTTCCTGATGCTCTATTACATTTCCCTCCTATCTTTAAATCTTCTGAAATAATGACCCCTATATCTCTTTCCTGAGATACTGAGGTTAGGACTGTGTCACATCTATCTAATCTATATTCCGTCTTTGGGTTTTTAAGCCATTGTGAACCCACTATAGTCAATCACTAAAGCCATAGTTTGGAACGTCATCAGAAGAGTCAGAAAGGGACACATTTTATGCAATGTGAAGCAAGCCGAAAACCATTACTGCAAGCACACGTGAAATTTTATTTATAACATTTTATGTAATTTTTTAATAGTTTTTCCCAAATATGCACCAATCTGACATGTGCGCTATATTGAAATATGCCAGATAAAATAAAAGTTTGCAATTAAAAAAAGAAAAGTTGAAAGAAAAGTCATATAAAATAATTTTGCAAAGTTTACCTGGTCTGAAGGGGTATTGGATGCTTTAAGGGATTGTAAAATAAGATGTCAAATGCAATGTAGCTGTATCTTATACTAAACTGAAACACTTTTTTTTAATGTGCCTTTCAATGTTTTTTTTTATTATCCATTAATAGTCATTAATAGCAGATTCACAACCATAACCTATAATAGAGGGTTACATGAGGTACAGTCACACAATAGGTGGCAGCATTTGCTTGTATCAGGCAGGATCCGTAAAAGATAAGTACATTCACTCCGCTTAAAAGTTGGCCTAAAGCTGAATGTTCTGACTGCACCATATGGCTGAGTCCTTAACCTACAGAAGAATAATAGCACTGGAAAATGTTTGTCATCTTAACATTAAAAATAAGTAAGACAGAATATTATATGTACTATTGCAAAATATTATACAATTAAAGGGAAACAGATGTTATTGTAAAACAATATTTGCTGGGAGTCTCGTAGTGTAAAGGTAAACAACAAAAATTTGCAAGTTAAAATAATCTCCCCTGATATGCATTTTTTTCCTGTTTATCTGATGAAATGAAATCACAAAAAATAAGCATGGAAGAGGACAAGAGAAAGAAGCTCTGGAAATGGAATTGGGAGAATCCTTAGATTATACAAATGACCTTTAAAGGAGTACTTCACTGGCCAGCGTTCGCAAGTAAATGTTCCGAACACTGTTTTTGTGCTGCGGGAGTCGGTCACGCCCCCTCGTGACGTCACGATCATGCCCCCTCAATGCAAGTCTCTGGGAGGGGGCGTGACGGCCGTTCGACGGATGCGAAAACAGCGTTCGGAACATTTACTTCTGAACGCTAGCCAGTGGATTACCCCTTTAAATGGTGGAGGGGAGTGTACATATTGTAGTGCAGGCTAACTGGGAGTAGTAGTCTCTTAGTAGCAAAATATAGTAAAGTGAAATGGCATTACTATATTTTGCTACCTAGAGACTACTACTGTTGATTTCCTATAGGCCCAACAATCCTTTTGTCAAATGAGCTGTACCCATAGTGTGCAGAAATAAGAAATACGGAAACCTGTGTAACTTGGAACCAACGTGGAACTTTACTCAATGTTCTGTGCAGATCCAAGCAAAATGCAGTCTCTTTAGCACAAAATTATATATTACAGGTTTTAAGCAAATCAGTGAAGAGTTGGTCACTGTCCCTTAAGGCTAAGTTTCCACTTGTTTTTTTTTTTCTGTCAGTTTTTAGATATCTGCCACTGCATTTTTTTTTTTTGCCAAAGTCAGAAGTGGATCCATAAGGTAGGAGAAGTGTAGGTCAGAAAAAAAAAAAAAAACAAGTGGAAACTTAGCCTAAAGGGTATATTGACACGGCAGAATGTCAGTGTGGAATTTCCCCGGAATATTTCACACGGACATTTCGCTGCATCAGAGTCTCATTGATTTTAATGGGATTTTGCCGCAGACATCCCGATTCTGGCATCTCCATAAAGAATGGATATGTCTATTATTTTTGCGGATTGTGCTCGGAAATGCATTACCATCTATGAGACGCACTTTTCCGTATGGTCTTAGCGGCCTCCGGATCGTGCAAATGTGCAGACATTCCGCACATTTTACTACCGTGTGAACATGCCCTAAGGATGCTATTATAGCAAATATACTGACCGGAAAGTACATAGTGTGGTTTTCACACTTGTTTAGTGATGTTGCTAGTGGAAACGCAATTGCAGAAAGGATACAGGAACAGTCCAATACGTTTTTCTCATAGTTTTCTGCATGATACCCTTTGCGCAGGCTGTACACTGAAGAAACTTCTGTCATATGTGTAGCCTCACAGGACTAACTCCAACTATAAGTCACTGAAGAGATTAATGTATGCAGAGGGACGCTTGTACAGCAATTCTTCTCTGGGTAGTAAATACTCCTTTATGGAGCTGGAGCTTAAAGCAGAATGCCTTCCAAGCAAAGAGGAAACAACCTTTTGGGTGAATTCTTCATAACTCTCAATAATGCTGTGACCCCTGCTCACGTGATCCTGACCTGTCGCATCTGTGCAACCTGCCCTGATCTACTGCTATCCTGGCTATGAGCTGCCTATACCCTCCTGTGCCCCGTATCTCCTCAGCAGCCTGTGTGGACGAGTCGTGTCAGGGGTAGCGACCTAGGTGCCGCCTGCCGCAGCAAATCCATCCTGCTTTGCGGTGGGCTCTGGTGAAAACCAGCGGCACCTTAGACTTCGATCCCTGAGACGGCCCAAGTCATGATCCACACAGGTAGAGCGGATCCACGATACCGTGACCTTTACACTAAGATGCGGCCATGGATCCAACTGGGGTGTCCCTGCCTGATGTTTCAGATCTTTCTAATGTCGTGGATCAACAGACTCAGCAGTTAACTCGACACGCGTAACAACGGAATCAATTGTCCACTATGAGGCAACAGCTTCTTGCTGCCCAGCAGCAACAACAGCACCAGCAGCCGCAACCTGCTCCTGTTTCACCTTCTACACCTGCTGTTCTTTCCGGATCCAAGCTTAGCTTATCTTTACCCACGAAGTATGAAGGAGATCCTAAGTTGTGTAGAGGCTTTGTGACTCGGTGCTATAAGCATTTGGGACTCATGGCGGATCAGTTTCCGATGGAGCAAGCTAAAATGGCGTTTGTGGTCAGTTTGTTGTCCAGAAAAGCTTTGGCCTGGGCTACTCCTCTCTGTGGGATCGTAATGACCTGCTCTCCTCTAATCTGCCAGCCTTCCTAGATGAATTCTGCAATGTATTTGAAGAAGCCGCACTAGCCTCCTCTGCCGAGACAGCTCTACTGAACCTCTGCCAAGGGAATTCCTCCATAGGCGACTATGTGGTTCAATTCCACACTCTTTCCTCTGAACTGACTTGGAACGATGAGGCCTTGTGTGCTACATTTAAAAAAGGATTGTCCAGCAGAATAGGCCATGCAAGGCCATGCAAGTGGACTGTTCTTGCTTAACGCAGCATACTTGCATAAGGAAAAAATTTAGTTCTATGTGCTCCAGAGCTTCTTCTCGGTCTCCCTTGGCTTCAACGTCATACTCCACAACTCGACTGGAAATCTGGTGAAATCACAGGTCTTCAAGGTCTTCTCTAAGTTGGATTTGCGGGGAGCATACAACCTTATTCGTATCCACGAGGGGGACAAATGGAAGACGGCCTTTAATACCCGAGATGGACATTTTGAGTATCTCGTGATGCCTTTCAGACCCAGTAATGCTCCAGCTGTCTTTCAAGAATTTGTCAACAATATCTTCCGAGATCTTCTCTACACCTGTGTGGTTGTATATCTTGATGACATCTTGATACACTCACCCAACTTGGAGGATCATTGCTCACATGTCCGTCTGGTTCTTCAGCACCTCTGGGAGAATCATCTTTATGCCAAATTGGAGAAATGCCTATTCGAGAGATCTAGTCTTCCATTCCAAGGTTTCATTGTTTGTCATCAGGGCCTTCAGATGGATCTGGACAAACTGACTGCAGTTTTGGATTGGCTTCGTCCTACTGGTCTACAGGCCATTCAACGCTTTTTGGGATTTGCCAATTATTAAAGTCAATTTATTCCACATTTCTCTTCCTTGGTTGCTCCGATTGTGGCTCTCACGAAAAAGAGCTCTAACCCCAAGACCTGGCCTCCTGAGGCCAAAGAGGCCTTCACTCGCTTAAAGACTGCATTTGCCTCTGCTCCCGTGCTTACAAGACCTGATCCAGAGAAACCCCTTGCCTTGCAGGTAGATGCTTCATCCATAGGAGCCGGTGCCATTCTTACTCAGAAAAACACTAAGGGCAAGATTGTAACCTGTGGTTTCTTTTCTCGCCTTTTCCCGACTTTCTCTCCTGCAGAGAGGAACTACTCAATAGGAGATCGAGAACTCCATGCTATTAAGCTTGCCTTGGAAGAGTGGCAATATTTTTTAGAAGGTTCTTTTTACATGGTTAGCATCTATTCAGACCATAATAATCTCCTACATCTCCAGTCTGCTCAGTGTTTGAACCCTCGCCAAGCAAGATGGTCTCTTTTCTTTTCCAGATTTAATTTCTTCATTCATTTCCACCCTGCTGACAAGAACATCAGAGCCGATGCTCTTTCCAGATCCTCAGATGTCGTAGGATTGGACTCCACCCCAAGGCATATTATTCCTCCAGAGAAATTGATCTCTGCAGCTCCTGCCAATCTTCAGCAAGTTCCCCCTGGGAAATCCTTTGTGTCTATTAAATTGAGACGTAAAGTCTTGAATTGGGGACATTCTTCTTTGCTGGCTGGTCACCCTGTTATACGCAAGACTATTCAACTAATCTCCCGGCATTACTGGTGGCCGCACCTTGAACGTGATGTTACCAGTTTTTTCCGTTCCTGTGTTACCTGTGCCCATGACAAAACTCCTTGGCAGAAACCCTGTGGGGCTCTTACAGCCTTTGCCCATTCCCGAGACTACCTTGTCTCACATAGCCATGTACTTTATTACCGACCCGCCACCTTCCTGTAATAACTCGATCATCTGGGTGGTGGTTGATTGATTTTCCAAGATGGATCATTTCACTCCGCTACCAGGTCTTCCATCTGCTCCACAGCTGATGAAACATTTCCTTCAACATATTTTCCGCTTCCATGGCCTTCTAAATCATATTGTTTCAGACCGTGGAGGACAATTTGTTTCCCATTATGCCCCTTGCTTAGCAGAAGTAGAGGGGGCAGAGTCTCATCAATGCACTTGCTTTACTCTGAGTAATATCTAAGTGTCAGGCTGTATAACTGTTGTATAACTCTGCAGGTATTACTGTGTGGAATCATAATGAATTAATAGACGCGCATTTTGCTTTGGAAGAAGACCTTACTAATTTGCGCACAAAAGTCGCGGACCTGGAAGACAGGTCCCGGCAAAACAGTGTTAAACTGAGAGGCATTGCAGAGTCTGTGGCAGCCAAAGATCTGAAATTATATGTCCTGGACTATATTAAAGCGATACTACCTGAGTGCTGACAGAGGGACTTGTTAATAGATAGGGCGCATCGGGTGACCAGGCCTAGACACCTATCAGATGAGGTCCCAAGGGATGTCCTTGTTCGCATTCATTTTTACCACATAAAAGAGGCATTGATGTTTAAAGTGCGTAATACAGAGGATGTCCCAGAGCCTTACAAAAATATTGCATTATACGCAGATTTGTCAGCTGCTACGTTACAGATCCGCAGAACCCTGACACCCATCACAGCTGTGCTCCGAGATCAGAAAATTCCCTATAAATAGGGATATCCGACACGTGTATTGATCCACAAAGGGACTGATCTCTATGTTGTTCGTTTTCCTGAGGAGGGGATCAAGCTCCTTAAATCCTGGGCTTTTAGAATGGAGACTCGGATGGACAAACAGTCCTCTCATCCTTCACACATACAACCTGATTGGCAGGTTGTAGGGGGCAAAAGATCTGGTCACCGCTGAGAAGATGTGCAGGACTTGTGCTTGGAACTCTATACTTCCTGTTTGGCATACAAGGGACTGTTTTTTCCCTCTTTCCTTGCCTGGTGACAAACCTGATCCACCAGTCCTTCAGTATCCTTCTTTGATATTCCACCAACAAGGGTGATTACTGGTTACATTTTGGCATGTTTTTCTTGTTTTCCTGTTTTTCCTTCTTTTATGTTTTTTCTTTAAGGTATCTGCTCAGGGACTGCTTCATTGGAAGTTGACTACTGCTCTAACGGACGCTGTGTGGGATTTACTGCTTTTTACTATGCGTTACTACAGGTATAATGGTACTTAAATTTGCTTCCCTCAATGTTAAAGGGCTGAATCTACCACAAAAAAGGTCATACTTATGGTCTGAGGCCAAAATGTTAGGATGTGACATATTATGTGTTCAAGAATCGTATATATACGTAAGGAAGATGCATTTCGAATCTCTCACCCTCATTTCCCTGTCATACATCACTCTCATCACAATTCTAAGTCTAGAGTATTTATTGCAGTTAAGAATTCAGTGGCATTTCAACAAGAGAATATAATTTCAGGCCCTAATGGACGCTATGTAATCCTAACAGGCATATTTAATAATGTCAGGTATACTATTGTTACTATTTACGCTCCTAATAGGGGTCAGTTGCGTTTTCTTAGGAAAATATTCCGAATTGTTAATAAACAAACACCATAGGTGACTTTAATGCGGTATACGACTTAGATGTGGACGTATCTATACGCTCACGTAGCCGTACAATATCACTTCAGGAAACTTTTAAGCAGGAGGAGATGTATGACGCTTGGCGTCTCCTTAATACGACTGAAAGAGATTACACCTTCCATTCACCTGTGACCAATAGTTATTCTAGGATTGATATCTTCGCAGTTGACCGCTCGGTACTATCTATGTTAAAATCTGCTAAAATACATGCTATGAAGTGGTCCGATCATACTCCAATAACGCTAGAACTGAAGGAACAAAATAACGCAACCGGTTTGTATCTGTGGCAGTGTAAAAACTATATTATGCGTCACTCCAAATACAAACCTGAAATAGCATCCGACTTAGCTGAGTATTTTGCTAACAATGCTACCCCTGAGGTAAGTCCTGCTGTGGTGTAGAATGCCCATAAGGCAGTAATAAGGGGTACATTCATAAAATGGGGCCACATTGTTAAAAAAGAACGTACCTTGAAATTAGATGTGCTGTTGAGCAAACAATCTCAATTGGAGGACCGTAATAAAACGTCCCCCTCCCTGATTGTAGCGACGGAACTTAGACAGGTCAGGAATGACATAAAAGACTTTTGACGTTTGATGGATGACTATGTTAGGAAAATGAATAAACTACAGGCTCAGTATTACATGTATGATAATAAGGCTGGTAGATTGCTTGCAAGCAGTCTGAAAGATAAGCATACTAAGGCTAGAATACCGTATGTATGGGACCCGACCCATTCCCATAAATTACATCATCCTGAAGACGATGTCCAAACCATTTACACTATCAAATGGGACTAGGCAGGGATGCCCCCTGTCTCCTCTTATTTTTGTATTGTGCATGGAGCCATTGGCTATTGCTCTCCGCTCGTGCCCATCTATCAAAAGGGATTCAAATTACATCATCCTGAAGACATTGTAAATAGCTTTTTAAACTACTACACGGCCTTATATAACCTTTCGGAGGATGATAAGACACCACAGCCTACAGAAGTAGATGTAACCTCTTATTTGAATAAAATATCCCTCCCGACTCTGACTATGGAAAAATTGAGTTCACTTAATTCCCCTATAACATTAGCTGAAATACTTAAAGTAATCTCCTCCTTATCTCTGGGCAAATCCCTGGGCCCAGACGGTCTAAAAAACGCCTATTATAAGGCGTTTTCTAGTATACTGGCTCCATCACTGTTGGAATTTTTTCCGGAGGCCTTGTCGTCAGGGAGGATGCCAGCTGAAAACCAGGAGGCCCTAATTGTAACTCTCCCGAACCCCGGAAAAGCCCCAGACTCCCCTAGCAATTTTAGGCCCATATCGCTTCTTAAAGTTGACGCAAAAATATTTGCTAAGATACTAGCTGACCGCATAGCCCCTATTATGACATCCTTAATAAACTATGACCAAGTGGTTTTCGTCCGTGGTAGGCAGGCCTACGAAAATACCAGAAGGGTTGTAAATCTTCTTCATTATGTTGATAAATATAAGATCCCAGCAGTGTTTTTATCATTAGATGCCGAGAAGGTGTTCGACCGGATACATTGGTCGTTCGCCTTCTCGGTACCAAGGAGAATGGGGTTTAGTGGATTGATATTACAGGCTATTATGGCCCTTTATTCAGCCCCGAATGCTAGAGTGTTCACGAATGGCACGTTGTCCAAACCATTTACACTATCAAATGGGACTAGGCAGGGATGCCCCCTGTCTCCTCTTATTTTTGTCTTGTGCATGGAGCCATTGGCTATTGCTCTCCGCTCGTGCCCATCTATCAAAGGGATTCAAATTATAGACTCGAATAATTTGGTATCATTGTACGCAGATGATGTAATATTGACACTTGCAGACCCTAGAAGGTCCCTGATGGAGTTCATACGGATCATTACCGAGTTTAGCCAGGTGTCTTATTATAAACTGAACCAACTTAAATCTCAGGTGCTACATCTTAATATGAAGCCGAGCTTAGTAGAGACCCTCAGGAGCACTTATCGGCTGGACTGGAGAGATGACCATATCAGTTATTTAGGCCTTAAGATACCCAATTCATATAAGGCTTTGTTCTCCACTAATTATCAGCCTTTTCTCAAAACTTTTCAAGAAGACCTAGATAGATTGGGTAGATATAAGATATCATGGATGGGGAGGATAGCCTCCTTCAAAATGCTGATACTACCTAAGTTATTGTACTTATATAGAACACTCCCTATACACTTACCTCTTTTTTACTTTCAGCAGTTACAATCACAGTTAGCAGCATTTATATGGAGAAAGACTAATCATAGAGTAGCCCACACACTTATGACGAGGCACAGAACTAATGGAGGGTTAGGTCTTCCTGATTTATATAAATACTACATAGAGACTTTGACTGACCAACTACAGGGACTGACACTTAACTCATCGACTGTAGCCCCATGGATATGTTTAGAAAGGGAATGGTGTGGTAGGGCAAGCTCACAATCATTACTATTTGGTCACGTTTTGCAAATATCCACTCCACCCTCGACATCCCCCTTGACTATTGCAGGCTTACGATGTTGGGAGAAGTTACATGCACTGACCGGCTCTGCCCACCAAATGTTACCTCCTAATGTTCCATTACAGATAATTACATACGCAGTGAGGGATTTGGACTTAAACTCATGGACGGCTGCAGGAATCACGTCACTCTCACAATTGTATGACAAAGGTGTGTTACGGACCTTTATTGAGTTACAGCGAACCTTTAATATTTTGCATAAAGACTTCTATAAGTACCTTCAGGTCCGGCATTGCCTTAATTCATGGCAAAAACACCTACCTTGAAATATAATTTGTTAGCCTATGCTGTCATTAGGAGTTCTAACAAGGGCCTTAGATTGCTTTACAATTTACTTGAGGATGATATGTCTTTATCACAATGCAAACCCATGAGGATGTGGTCTAAGGAATTATCATACTCTATTACTGATGAGGAGTGGAAGTACTCCATTAGGTGCACTTGAAAATCTTTATCTTGTACATCACAATTAGAATCGGCCCTAAAAGTGCGTTTGTAAAAAAAATGTTTGTATTCTATTTAGGTGTCCGTATCGCAGCCTCTCCTTGATCTGTGCCTTATCCTATTTCTTGTCAAAAGTTTTTGACATAATTACTTCACTTTCCACACTTTTCTGTGATGATAGGAAATGTAAGACTTTGGTGGATTTTTTAGCTCCACGGTACTTTAACCCGGGATCAGAGGGAAAATGAAAAAAAATTTTAACTCAAGGAGAAAGTAAAAAAAAAAAAAAAAAAAATCTGGCTTATCTCTTCATGATTGATAACTCAAGCTTTACCCGTACAGCGGGAACTGTCAGAGTGGCTTGAGCAGAAAACAGATGTTCACTCTGCTCCTTTTCAACAAAAATCTTACGTTACCCTTCAGGCGAGCCAGGTGGCTTTAGATCTTTGCTGTATCTTTTGCTTGAACTATCTCATTCCTGCTTCATTTCGGGCCAGCCTTACTGTTCCTCTCTAGGGGTGTATACGATTAGCTCCAATAAACTCTCCAAAACAACATTTGAAAAATTATGCCTTAAGTGCTCAGTAGAAAAAAAAAGCAAGCTGTTAGCAAAGAAGTGTTTAGAAGAGCTTGGTTGGTACTGTGCAGGTGCAGAGACTGGCATAAATCCAGGTCATGCTGGTGCCATAGGTTTTGTATTAACATAGGTTTTTTATTAACATTTGTCAGGCATGATGAAGTTTTTTTTTTCTGGAAATAATAAAAAAAAAATTATTTTATATCAGTTGACGTTTCGGCTTTGTGTTACGATAATCTGAAGTAATTGCCTCATTCAAATGTTGTAAAAATAGACTTCAATGACTTAATTTCATTTGCAATTTTTTAATCTGACATCTGTAGTGAAATGTTTTCGCTCTGCAATCACTGCATCTATGAAGGTCGTGTACTACTTCTCCTGACTATGTAATAGCGATGCATAAAAGAATCTCATTATTACAACTTTAACATTGTTCTGCAGGACTGCAGGGGCCGGACTGTCAAGGAGGGAACAAGGTTAAAAGTGGGAGGTCTATTCTGTGGTTGGCTGGGGTATTGTTAAGTAGCCTCGCCCCTGCAGTACATAACACTGTAAATAAGTGGACTACAAGGTTATTTTGGTGGCCCAGAAAATGTTCTTATTAATGGCCCACCACCATATATTATAATCACAAATTACCACATGTCATATGATGCACTGCTGTTCTTTTATGTGGCGCTTGTTACAGGGAATGGCTGCACCTATTGTTGAGCAAATTTACAGTAAATGCAGGCAAACCCCAAACCCGACGGCCATTCAATTCTTTTGTCTGTATAAATTAGTATTGCTTCCAAAGTTCTCCAGTTACCTGGAAAATAAAAGGATACAGTTCTACCAGTCCAATATTCTATTCACTTTAATGGAACTGAGCTGCAATACCACAAACAACCAAAAGACAGGTGTGGTGCTGTTTTTGAAATAAATTAGCTCTGTTTTTCCATTTCTGGATAACCCCTTTAAGCACACACTGCTTGCTGCTTTCAAACCGCACCCTGGTCATCAAGTCCAGATGACTATTCTGAGGAGGGTCAAAGTAGACCGAAACATCACAATATTTATTCGGTCTGGAAAAATTGAACACATAATACATACAGTATATGAACATGTATTCAGATGTGTATGCTGAAGATAACAGCAAGCAGTCAAGGTCAAGCGTTCCGTAGAGGCACCCAAATGATATTCGAGGAAGAAAACAGTGAGGGGGTGGGAAACTTTACTATTGGTTTCTAGGGATGTTGTTGATAACCTCTGACAAGTGTATTTGCATCATTCTAATTGGACCACAAGTGAAAGAAGGAATATGCAAATATACGCATAGGTGGAAAAAGTGAATATTTTGAATATATATCGAATATATTGGCAATGGAATTTGTGATTTTGCGATATTCGTGATAAAAATTTGAAATGCGAATATTCTCGCCCAACACTACAACACAGTGCACATTGCACACTGTGATAATGACACAGCTTAGGGGCTGTTGGCATCATTGTGTGACTGTGCTGCTATGTGTTGCTCCTGGTTTGCCACTTGAGCCTCCTTCCCCTGTGTTATCTGTACAGCCCAGTTCCTCATGCTGACGCCACACATCGTTACATCAGTAGAGGTGAAACCTAGTAGATCCTAGTAGCCTAGAGCAGCGGCCTCACATAACACAGTACCCTGTAGAAATTGTACAAATAGAAAGTATACTGGCGCTACCGTACTCGAAATATATCAGGGAGTGGACAGACTCAAGGAGACGATGCACGTTTCAGACCAGCAAATAGGTGATCCAATAAAAGAAACTTGAGAAATAAAGTCTCTGCAGCACACGTCATCGATCCAACGTAACTTTATTGTCATCATAATGCAGTGCACAGGCCACCGTCACCCCAGTGGTAAGGAGATTACATGAGGAGGGGATTTGTTACAGAGTCACCCAAATACTAAGGTGATTACATGAGGAGGAGGTTTGTTACAGTGTGTCACCCAAGTAATAAGGTGGGGTGTATCAAAGGGCAGAGACACTGGGTGGCGTTAAAGGGGGCAGCACAATTAGTTTTCACCTAGGGGGACAAAAATCCTTGCACCAGCCCTGGCAGAGCATCGTCCGTTTTGCAGTGGTATACTGCTTCAACAGGTCCCTCTGGGACCTGTTGAAGCAGTATACCACTGCAAAACGGACATTGTCCTGCCTGTCCGCCTCCTCTGTGAACCGTCTGCCATCTTGACGTTGCCCTAAAAAAAGGTCTGATTTTATCTGCATCCTACAAGAGAGTGCATTGTGATTTCCCATGGTCTACTGCATATTTTCAGCAGTTATTCCCAATCGAAAACAATTGTACAAAGATAACAATTCCTTTAACCCCTTAAGGACTGAGGGTTTTTCGGTTTTTGCACTTCCGTTTTTTCCTCCTCACTTTTAAGAATCATAACCCTTTCAATTTTACACCTAAAAATCCATATGATGGCTTATTTGTTGTATCACCAATTCTACTTTGTAGTGACATCAGTAATTTTACCCAAAAATCTACAGCGAAACGGAAAAAAATCATTGTGCAAAGAAATTGAAGAAAAAACGCCATTTTGTAACTTTTGGGGGCTTCCGTTTCTACATAGTACATTTTTTAGTAAAAATGACACCTGTTCTTTATTTTGTAGGTCCATACGATTAAAATGATACCCTACTTATATAGGTTTGATTTTGTCGTACTTCTGGAAAAAATCATAACTACATGCAGTAAAATTTATACGTTTAAAATTGTAATCTTCTGACCCCTATAACTTTTTTATTTTTCTGCGTATGGGGGGTATGAGGGCTCATTTTTTGCACCGTGATCTGACGTTTAGTGGTAGCATTTTTGTATTGATCGGACTTTTTGATCGCTTTTTATTCATTTTTTCATGATATAAAAAGCGACCAAAAATAAGTTATTTTGGACTTTGGAATTTTTTTGTGCATACGTCATTGACCATGCGGTTTAATTAATTATATACTTTCATAGTTTGGACATTTACGCATGCAGCGATACCACATATGTTTATATTAATTTTTATTTACATGGTGTTTTTTTTATGGGGGTGATTTGAACTTTTATTAAGGAAAGGGTTAAATTTATTAACTTTTTTGACACTTTTTTTTGCAGTGTTATGGCTCCCATAGAGGGGTATAACACTGCACACACTGATTGCCAGCACTGTTCACTGCAAAGCCATAGCTTTGCAGTGATCAGTGTTATCGGCGGTCGATTGCTCAAGCCTGCATCTCAGGCTTGGAGCAATCAATCGCCAAAGGGACACGCCGGAGGCAGGTAAGAGGATCTCCACTCATGTCCCAGCTTATCGGGACACCGCATTTTCACTGCAGTGGTCAGCCCCACTGAGCAGCCGGGCAGTTTTCCCTTTAGTTTTAGACGCAGCTTTCAACTTTGAACGCCGCGTCTAAAGGGTTAATAGCACGCGGCACCGCGATTGCTGCCGCGCGCTATTAGCCCCGGGTCCCGGCTTCAGATACATGCTGGGACCGACCCGATATGACGCCGGGTCATCGCGTGACCCCGCATTATATCGCGGGAGCCGGCCAAGGACGTAAATATACGTCCTTGGTTGTTAAGGGGTTAAAGGAGTACTCCGCTGGAATTTTTTTTTTTAAATCAACTGATGCCAGAAAGTTAAACAGATTTGTAAATTACTTCTATTTAAAAATCTTAATCCTTCCAGTACTTATCAGCTGCTGTATACTCCAGTTCTTGTTACGATTCGGCAGGCTGGATGTGGATCCTCTGTGTCAGCGAGGGATTGGCGTGGACCGTGTTGGTGGACCGGTTCTAGGGTTGCTACTAGTTTTCACCAGAGCCCGCAGCAAAGCGGGATAGTCTTGCTGCGGCGGTAGCAACCAGGTCGTATCCACCGGCAACGGCTCAACCTCGCTGACTGCTGAGAAGGCGTGGGACAGAAGGACTAGGCAGAGGCAAGGTCAGACGTAGCAGAAGGTAGGGGCAGGCGGCAAGCTTCATAGTCAATATGGATAGCAGAAGATCTGGAACACAGACTTTGGACAACACTAAACGCTTTCACTGGCACAAGGCAACAAGATCCGGCCAGGAAGTGCAGGGGAAGTGAGGTATTATAGCCAGGGAGCAGGTGGAAGCTAATTAGGCTGATTGGGCCAGGCACCAATCATTGGTGCACTGGCCCTTTAAATCTTAGAGAGCTGGCGCGCACACGCCCTACAAAGCGGAGCCGCGTGCGCCAGAACATGACAACCGGGGACCAGGACGGGTAAGTGACTTGGGATGCGATTCGCGAGCGGGCGCGTCCCGCTATGCGAATCACATCCCCGCCGGCAATGTCAGTGCAGCGCTCCCGGTCAGCGGGTCTGACCGGGGCGCTGCAGAGAGAGAGACGCCGTTAGCGCTCCGGGGAGGAGCAGGGACCCGGAGCGCTCGGCGTAACAGTTCTTTTCTTTTTGAATTTTTTTTCTGTCTGACCACAGTGCTCTCTGCTGATACCTCTGTCCATGTCCGGATCTGTCCAGAGAAGGAGAAAGTTTCTATGGGGATTTGTTCCTGCTCTGGACAGTTCCTGACATGGACAGATGTGTCCGCAGAGAGCACTGTGCTCAGACAGAAAAGAAATTCAAAAAGAAAAGCATGCAGCAGCTGATAAGTACTGGCAGGGTTAAGATTTGTTAATAGAAGTAATTTACAAGTATGTTTAACTTTCAGTTGATTACATTTTTTTTCCCAACAGAGTACCCCTTTAACTGTGGTCAGCAAGAGGATGTTACTGTCCTGATCCTTTGCATCCTTCCATGTATATCTGCGTGAAACCTCTAAAGCTCTATTAGGAAAGTGCAATGTCCATCGCTGCAATTAACTGGGATTATATCTCTCTCCTCGACTTGTCTATTTTGCAGTATCGTCTTCTTCTTTTCTTTTTTTTTATTGCAGACAAGATGAAAAAAGTTACTTTGTGCGCTACTGAGGCATTACGAGCTGACAGATCTTAAAGCATTTCCGAAATTGCTTTGTAAATCCGGCGATCCTCTGGAGATCCCTTCTTTCTCTTAGATGCATTCTAAACCTCATTATCTTCTAGTTTAGCTCAGTATTCTGGCCAACTGTCAGATGGCTTGTGAATGGTACTGCTAATGAAGTACAAACTGTCAGGGGGGACACCAGTGCCGTCCTACTGTAATATTTATGCAACCGGAGATCTGGGGTATCGTTTTTATCATGTATATGGTGTGTGAATGACAACTTTTAAGGCTGCTGTTGATTTATACAAAATAAACAGAATCAACTTCAATCTTTCTATATTTGGACAACATTTAGTAAATTATTCAGAGGCTCACGAGCAGGAAATAAGTCGGAAAATGTCTGTGCGACAAATGGGAATGGGAGTTCATGAATAATAAAGCAATTTGTATAAAGGTTAATTTTGTTTTATTTTTTTCCTACAGTTAAAGGGGAAAATGGTGGAAACCTTTTTTTTTCGTTTTTTTTTTTAATCAACTGGTGCCAGAAAGTTAAATAGATGTGTAAATTACTTCTATAAAAAAAATCTTAATCCTTCTAGTACTTATTAGCTGTTGAATACCACAGAGGAAATGGTTTTCATTTTGGAACATAGAGCTCTCTGCTGACATCATGAGCACAGTGCTCTCTGCTGACATCTCTGTCCATTTTAGGAATATCTTATTAATAAATTAATTTGTATCTAATATTCATGACTCTGAGACCCAATTTTTCTATATATTTTGTATAATCTTTGGCGCCTTGGTTACAGGTGTTTTTTGGGCAGCCCGAGTCACAGCTTGTCTGGGAGATAAGAGCTTCTCTAATATTTCTTAATTTACAAATCTGTTTAACTTTCTGGCACCAGTTGATTTAAAAAAAAAAAAAAAAAAGTTTTCCACCAGAGTACCCCGGGAGAGGCCTAATGCCATATCAAAGGCAAGCGAAGGCAAACCTTTCCCCTTTCATAACCCCTAAATTATTAGAGCCTAAAGGGCTATCCATGGAGATGTTAATTTTGAGCAAAAGAAAAGGGACCCCATATGCAATGCGGCAACCATATGTGCATTATACCCTCATTTTATTTGATCTTTTTATTTTATTTATCTACTATATACAAGTTTTTCATCAACCTTATACATATAGCCTTATTTATGTCCTCTGAGGAAGCAGACTTTTGCAGAAATGCATTAGGACTAGGACTAATTTATTTACATGTTAGTACATTTTTGATGATGGTTAGTATAGGGTTAAAGGGGCACTCCGCCCCTAGACATGTTATCCCCTATCCAAAATATAGGGGATAAAATTTCTGATCGCGGGGGTATGGTCGCTGGGGACCCCAGTGATCTCCGCCGCAACACCCCAGTCATCCGGTGCACAGAGCAAACTCTGCTCTGTGCAGGATGACTGGCGCCACTCCCCCTCTATTCATGTCTACGATGGCTGTGTACTAGCTGTCACAGAGACATGAATAGAGGGGGCGTGGTATGACATCACAAACAAGGAAACCCCAGAATTCTGTGTACATGAACGCCTCAGCGTTGGCCCAGAGATCGCGGGGGGTCCCAGCGACCGGACCCCACAATTAGACATGTTATCCCCCTATGATTTGGATAGGGAATAACATGTCTAGGTGCAAAGTACCCCTTTAAGTGAGGGATACTTAGGGTCAGAGTGTCGGGACTGTCCTTGATAGGATGGGGTGATCTGTCTGTAGGGTCAGGAATATGGGACAATGTAAGGGAGAAAGTCTAGAACTTATTCCATCATCTGCCAATGTGTATTATGTCCCATCCACCTAAGACAAGGGGGTCCCTGACCCATGAGGAACAGATGATCTAGAGCGACACATCTATTGGGAGACATATGAGATCAACCATCCTTGAAGAAAGCCATGGCTTTTCCCCCACTACAATGTCCTAAAGGGATTTCCATGAGTATGTCTAAGGTTGGGGTTGAAACCTTTCTTTTGTTATTTACACTGTTTGGTAAACCAGATATTACCATATAGCAGTATATGACAAGACTTGATTGTGGGACTCTGTTCTGTGAAATATTTGGAGTTTAAATAGATATGGTCATTTTAACAAACTTTGTCACTCATCCTTACAAAGAAAAATGCTTCTTATTACTCTTATCAAGCTCTTTTTCTGTTCTCCTCTAAACTTATTATTCATTCGATAAATAGCTCAAGTCTGTCTTAAAAAAAGGAGACAGACTCACTAAGGGATCAGCTTACACGCTGCCCATATTAATCTTTGGATATGGGAAGGGGAAAGATGGGGAGAAGGAGGAAAAGTCAGAAAGAGAGAGACTATCAGAGCTTATAGTAAGTATTTAGACTTATTACCCCAGTGCTGGATTCATTGCTTAGACTGCTTAGTACTGTTTTATAATGTCCTCTATGGTGCTGCTTTTGAGGAGAGATATAGGGGAGCATGATCTCCTTTTCTGTGTGTTTACCACATAGATGTTAAATTCCACCTAATAGTCCAGAATTTTTCATCAGCAGAAACCTGTTGAAAAATTTAATATACAGGTTATATAATAGGCAGAAATAAGGCTATCCTTCATATAAGATAGGGATAGGCATAAGGCTATCCTTTATATAAGATAGAGATAGGCATAAGGCTATCCTTCATATAAGATAGGGATAGGTATAAGGCTATCCTTCATATAAGATAGGGATAGGCATAAGGCTATCCTTCATATAAGATAGGGCCAGGGGCTATTCATAGTATTCATAGTATTGGGCAGACTAGATGGTCCAAATTGTTCTCATTTGCAGACACATTCTATGTTTCTATATATCTAACATCATATTTTATGAATTTGAATGCAGTCAGGTCTGTTACGCCGAGCGCTCCGAGTCCTGGCTCCTCCCCGGAGCACTCGCGGCGTTCTCCTCTCTGCAGCGCCCCGGTCAGACCCGCTGACCGGGAGCGCTGCACTGTCACTGCCGGCGGGGATGCGATCCGCGTGGCTGGACGCGCCCGTCTGCGGTTCGCATCCCGGTCTACTCGCCTGTCCCGTTCCCCGGCTCTCTGAGATTTAAAGGGCCAGTGCACCACTAATTGGTGCCTGGCCCAATCAGTGTCAATTAGCTTCCCTTCCTGTCCTGGCCGGATCTTGTTGCCTTGTGCCCTGTGAAAGCGTTTAGTGTGTTCCCAAGCCTGTGTTACCAGACCTTCTGCTGTTGCCCCTGACTACGACTCTTGCTGCCTGCCCTGACCTTCTGCTACGTCCGACCTTGCTCTTGCCTTGTCCCTGTGTACCTCAGCTGTCAGCCTGGGTTGAGTCGCTATCGGGTGGAACGACCTGGGGGTTACCTTCCGCTGCAAGTCCATCCCGCTTTGCGGCGGGCTCTGGTGAAAACCAGTAATCCCTTAGACTCTGTTCCCCTGGTACGGCCCACGCCATCACCTCACTGACACAGAGGATCCACCACCAGTGTCCTCGCTGCATACCAGTCCGGACCCTGACAAGGTCTACATTTTACCAAAATACTAGCTTTACTACCTGTTCAGTATTGGTTTATCCCTGTATCAGCCATCAGCCCCATAGAATATCCATATTGACTTAACTTCAGAGGGACTTGATTCTGATGGCGCCCATTTAAGCGCAGTGACTATTTTATCCTCGTACATGTGTTTAGAAGAATAAAATTTCCATGAATGAGTTCTGTTTCTTTACTTTATTATTTCTTTATTTTTTGCGCTTTGCAGATGCAACCCATTTTTTAAGCTTGGTTAATCCTGAATCCATACAGCATGTAATCATTTTAATGTGCTTCATTTTGCTAATTTGAAAAACACATAGAAAGTAGTCTGTTCGGCGTAGATATGACAAGTCATGAAACAATCCCTTTTTATACTATGTTTTATTATTACAAATGCAATCTTTAATTGTCTCCTTGTTCAGGGGGCTATGAATAGGATACTTGTTCTGATGCCAATGTCTCTTGGTGCCAACATTACTGGATTATTGTACCATCCCATCTTCCTTGTTCTCCGCTATAGGTCTCTCTCTTGCCTTCTCATGTTTCTTCCTGATAATGAGAGCGACATTTAAAACATTACTGATAATTCAGCGTTTAAATACCCATACACAAGGATTACTTGGGATTATATTGGCGAGATGTTTACTCTTGAGGAAGTGTTGTTGCGTCAATGATATCATCGGGCATTGTCAATTGTTTGATCAAAGACTTTCCTGAATAAGAATGGGTTGGCTTTCGTGCGACCCAGTTTCATTTGATACTTCTAACATTTAAATAGCTTTAAAGGTAGATATTTAGGTTTTTGGAAGGGGGGGGGGGGGGAAGGTTTTTCATAGAGATAAGGTTTTGCTTGGGAAATGATTACTGATTTCTTTCCTTTTTTGATATTTTCTATTGTTTTTCTATTGACTTTTTGATTTTAAAGCTATTATTTTTTACTAATGTCATTTTTTGGAGGACATTTTATTGTCATTTGCAACCTTTAAGTGGGTTTAACTCAGTGCTCAAGTTCTACAAGAATGCATGAAAATGGAGTTCCTGCACTTTTTCTACAGCAGGAACACTGTTCCCATTAGCAGGAGTCCTGCAGCTCTTGAGTGGAAATTTTGGGTGAGTTACCATACTTTTTTCCCAGGACTTGACCCCTGGTTCAAATGGTGGGAAATTGTAGACCTGATTAAAAGTAGTCCTTACAAAATGCACTATTGGGGTGATTGACTGTTGACCGAGTG
This sequence comes from Hyla sarda, assembly GCF_029499605.1. Classification (NCBI taxonomy): domain Eukaryota; kingdom Metazoa; phylum Chordata; class Amphibia; order Anura; family Hylidae; genus Hyla; species Hyla sarda. The sequence goes on from NC_079191.1 coordinate 44,873,930, forward strand.
TTGGGTATTCCATACCCCCAAGTGTCTTCTTTTGGAGCCATGGTCCCTACTTTTTGGACCCATGTCCCTCTATTCCAGTGATTTCCAGCCAGCATGCCTCCAGCTGTTGCAAAACTACAACTTCCAGGATGCCTGGACAGCCTTTGGCTCTACGGGCATACTGGAAGTTGTAGTTTTGCATCAACTGAAGGAACACTGGTTGGGAATGCTCCTTTATTCCTTCTGGCACCATTAAGGGGAACTATGGTGCTTTTAATCTTATCCCCTTTCCACAAGATAGGGGATAAGTGTTTGATTGCGGGGGGCCTGACCACTGAGAACCCCCTAAGATGTCCTGGCCCAGTGTTCTGAAGTTTTTTGTTGAGGACACTGGCTCTCTTCATGCACAGTGCTGAGATGGTCAACACATTCCCTCTATGCACTGTCTATGGGAGAGCTGGAGATACACCAGACCTATACTCATGTATCCCCGGCTCTTCCATAGAGATGCATGAAGGAGGTGTGTCAACCAGTGGCGTACCTACCGCTTGGCGAACCGGCCTCTGCCGGGGGGTGCACACTTCAAGAGGGCGCAGGCCACCAAACAGATCTATCGGTAGCAGTGCAGAGCTGTCATAAGGGGCAAGCCGGCATTTTACACATAGGCATTCACCCCTGCTGCTATCATCATACTCTGCACAGTATTCTCCTTAGAGGCCCTGACAGCCCCTCCCCCACCCTCACTCCTGTTACTGCAGGTTCTGTGTGCAATGGCGTCACCAAGGAGGGTCCAGAGGGGACCACAGACCCCCCTGAATGATGCTGTGCCACGCCCCTTCCCACCATGTGACCCCCAACTGGACTGACATGGGAAGTAATAAGGGCAATTCGGACTGTGCATAAACAATACAGCAGAAGCAGCAGGGGAGAATGACTCCTCTCTGCCAAGAATCAGCAGAGAAGTGATCAGAGGCAGAAGAGGAAAGAGGATTCATGTTCTGTAAACAACCTGCAGGTCAGAAAAGACCACAGACAGGTTACCTGTCTTACTGCTAGCATGCCCCAGGGGCCCCTGGGTAGTGGGCTCACTACTAGGCCCTGATTCCAAAGTTGCCCCCTCCCCCTAGGCCTTGTTTAGCATAAATGTCTGGAAAAAAGGCAGACCGACATGTTATAGGGCTCTGTGTATGGTGCTGCGTCATTTGCACTAACCTGCTGGTACAGGATAATAGTGCAGGTGACACTGATTCCAGCTCTATTTACCTTGTAAAGAAGAAAACCATATGCCTGCGGAATGTGATGCTCTGCACAAGAACACAGTTTTCTGCTTTACAGCCCGCCCAGCCTCACTCCATCCCCGCTACCCTCTCTCAAGGGGACAGGGACAAAGTTTCATCTCCCATCTCCCACCCAGCCGCACAACACACATCCACCATCCGCCCACTTGCTGTTCCAAGACTACAACTCCCAGCATTGGCCTGATTGTGATGACCGGCATTAACTCTGGGTCCTAGCTGCTGATAGCAGTCAGGACCCACCGCATACCATACACGGTCAGCTCGTAAGTGTACTCAAACAGTGATAATGGGACCAGGGCGTACAGGTGCGCCCTGTGCCTTTAACGGATTAAACAGAGGCTGTGGCGGTTGCCATACTTTGGCATCTTGACCATACAAAAAAAAAAGGTATAAAGGTCAGAAGAGGACAATTTAAAATGTACTAATTTTGGTGCGTGTCGTTATAATTTTTTTAAAGTAGTAAAATAAAGAAAACCTACATAAATTGTGTATCAATGTAACCGTATGGACCTACAGAATAAATATATCGTGTAATTTTTACCGAAAAGTGCATTGCGTAGAATCGGAAGGTCCAATAATTACAAAATGGCGCTCTTTTCCAATTTTGCCCCACAAATATTATTTTTCTGGATTTGCCGTAAATTTTGTGGTGAAATGATTGATGTCATTACATAGTAAAATTGGTGGTGCAAAAAAGAAGCCTTCATTTGAGTCTGTAGGTGTAAATTGAAAGTGTTATGATTTTTGAAAGTACCAAACGGAAAAACCCGTGGTCCTTAAAGGGGTACTCCACCCCTGGACATCTTATCCCCTATCCAAAGGATGTCTGATCGCGGGGGTCCCGCCGCTGGGGACCCCCCCACAATATAGCATGCGGCACCCACCTGTTTCTGCTCCGGTAGCGCATCCCTTTGCATCAGTTTGAATCTGTTAGTAGTATGGTCCGTTTCTGCAGCATTGACGGGAGAATAGTGGGACGGGGGGACAAGGGCCATGTGAACCTAGCCTAATTCAAGAAAAATGTTTTGAGTTTTGTATCATTTGAAAAACGTAATAACATTTTTTTTTTTTTTTTAAAGGAAGTATATGCAGTGATATAGGTAGTGTATATAGTCATATAGGCAGTGTATATAGTGTTATATGGAGTATATTTAGTCATATAGGCACTGTATATAGTGTTATAGGGTATATATTGTTATAAGGCGTATATATAATGTTATAGGAAGTGTACATATAGGGAGTGTGTGTATATAATATATATGTGGTGGACCACCGGTGTATGGCAGGACCACGGGTGTAGCGGTGTAGGTGATGGGGCCAGATGGTATTAACCCCTGGGGCAAGATGTTATTAACCCCTAGTGTTTGTGACGCCAGAGTGGTTTTTGGTACAGGAACCACACGAATGGTATCTCTGCTATTCCAATGGCTAGTTAAGGAAAAGAGAGTCCACAAGTAGTTATGGTTTAACGGAGGCTTTACTAAGTTAAGAAAGATGAAATTATCTTCACAGCTAGGCCAGATTCCCAGAGAGGTGGCCAGGAACCTAAAAGGACCTCTTGTAATAGACTTGAGAGAATTATCTTGAGGCTTGACTATGTGCAGGACTTGAATATTTGTTCAGTAGCAGATGGAATCTCAGAGAAATTGCCCATTGGTGAAGCCCACTAAAGCCCATTGGTGAAGCTGCAGGTCATAGGTTAATCTGGTGCTCTCTGGGTAACATCCTGTGACAAGATAACATGTGACAGGTCCTTTAGACAACTCACAGGTCCTTTAGACTATCTATATATTAGGACACTGACTACACATAAGGTTGGATAAATAACATTATAGAAACAGCAGGGGAAACCCTACAGGGGAGCCCCCAGGTCACCGAGAGACTCAACCTGTCAGTGCCTAAGTGCAGTGCAGGACCATCTCCTGTATTGGGATATATATATATATATATATATATATATATATATATATATATATATATATATATATATATTGTGGTATAGGGAGGGTATATTTAGTGACATAGGAAGTGTATACATAGTGATATAGAAGGGTGTATATAGTGATATGGGGAGTGTATATAGTCAAAGACAGCTCTTCTATTAGACCACACACTGGCCCTGAACCCTGTCACAAGTGCAAGATTGTGCTTCAGATCAGCCTGAGGCGGTGGCCTAATGGAAGAGCCGCCTCTGAGCCCCTCTGCTACTTTAGGAGAAGTGGATGCTGTGTTCCTGCCCTGATAGCAGAGTACAGGGGGGGGGGGGAGCAGCGCCCTCAGTCTGTCCATGGCGGCCGCCTGCCTGTTTCAGGTGTGTCCAGTGTTCAGAAGCTTGTGTTCCACTGCCTGTGCTTTTACCACTATGCTCAGCTCTACTATTCTACCCCCAATGTTCACAGTACTGTGACATCACTGTGCTTAACCTGTGCTGACATCCCTGTGTATATGAACCATGTACTGTGATGTCACTGTGCATATTAACCCTGTACTGTGATGTCACTGTGTGTATTAACCCTGTACTGTAAGTCACAGCACAAGGTTAAAACACACAGTGACATCACAGTACAGGGTTAATATGCACAGTGGTCTAATGAAGAAGAGTGTCTGGCACTAATGTCACTAAATATCTAGCCTTCACAATACTGGAGACAGTACGGACTGACCTTTGGCAAACTGCTAGGGATGGTGCTCAGCCTTGAGGAGTAGTATCATCAGGTATGACGATTTGAGGCGGGGGGGAAACTCTCAGCACCGCCATACCCACCTGCGCCTGTGATGCTTGTACATGGTCAATAAAACATCTTCTTGGAAGGTGAGTTCCGTCTTTCATGACTTCTTTGTATTAATATTCACAGTGACGTCACTGTCCAGGGTTAAAGGGGTTATCCGGTGAGAGGGTTTTCTTTTTCAGAACTATGCCCATACCTAGTATCTCCAGTGTCCTACTCTGGTCCCCAGCTGTGATTCTCTACCTGAGTTGTAGCCTGGAGTAACGTTGGGGCCTAGTGTATCACACTCAGCCAATCACTGGCCATGGCAGAATATTACTCCATGCCCAGGAGTCACACTGCAGCTAAGGTGGCAAATTGCAGCTGGGAACTGGAGCAGGACATCAGAGACACTGTAGGAACTGTTGGAGATGAGAATAGGTTTATTATTTTCTATTCTAGGTATAAGCATACTTCTGAAAAGAAAACCCTCCTGTCGAATAACCCCTGTAATACATACAGTGATGTCACATTACAGGGATAATACACACAGTGATGTCACAGTTCATGGGGCAATGCACATGGGGAATTTGTAAAGAGGTGGGGATGGTGCTATAGAGAGGAACCTATGTTTGTCTGGCAGATTCCGCAGAGAAAAGTCTTGGCTGGGAAAAGCCATCATGGTGACTGATCTGAAAAGGAGAAGTGAACGACTCCGATCAGAGAAAATGTCACCTGTTGGCGTTATTGGTCTCAGTATACAGGATTTGGTCAGTAACAGTAAACCCAAAAGGATGCAATGGAGTCATTAAATAAGAATAAAATCCAAAAATGTTATTGTATGCATTAAAAACCAAACACATATGAAATAGAGGAGGAAAAGGCCTCAAAAAATGCGGCATCACCAGACACCCTACATAAATAGGATAATAATCATGGGGCATACCTCATACTGATTGAGTGGTGGAAAGTGTTAATAAACACCGGCATCTCATATATATAAATGCATGAAAGTGCATGATAACATAAAGTGCCGTGTGCTGGAAATCATAGATCATGACATGAATAGTGAAAAGTGCCACAATGTACAGTACAACGAGTATTACCCACAAAAAACCAAGTGGTAGGCAAAGCGATGTAGGGGTGACGCCACTCCAATGCACGTTTCGGCACGCTGACCTTCGTCCAGAAGTGGGTATGATGGTAATATATATGGTGATAATTAGAGGTGAGCGAACTTACAGTAAATTCGATTCGTCATGAACTACTCGGCTCGGCGGTTGCTGACTTTTCCTGCATAAATTAGTTCAGCCTTCAGGTGCTCCAGTGGGCTGGAAAAGGTGGATACATTCCTAGGAAAGAGTCTCCTAGGACTGTATCCACCTTTTACAGCCCACCGGAGCACCTGAAAGCTGAACTAATTTATGCAGGAAAAGTTATCAACTACTGAGTCGAGAAGTTCGTGACGAATCAAATTTACTGTAAGTTCGCTCATCTCTAGTGATAATATTCCTCCCTGTATACTGATATTATTGTCAATATTGGTCAGTGTACAGTATATGGTCAGTAACAGTCATGGTAATATGTATGGTGATAATATTTCAACTTATATACTGGTAATATTGGTCTCAGTACACAGGATTTGGTCAGTAACAGAATGATGGTAATGCGTATGGTGATAATATTCCTCCTTGTATGCTGGTATTATGGGTGATTATGGTCTCAATGTTCAGTACATGCCAGAATTTGCAATGGGACCCACGGGACATTAGTTACCCCCCTGATCTTAAATCTTAAACCCTGCCGCCACTTAAGATTGGTGCTGCAGCAACAGTGCAACCATCTCCCAGCTGATCGGATCACTATGTGAAGTCTGCAGAAAATTATGCAGGGCCTCATGTTTGAGTTTCGCCTAAGGCCTCAAAAAGTCTACAGCCACCTCTATACATACGGTATATATTAGGGCTGCACGCTATGGGGAAAATGTGCGATTGTGATTATGGGCCTAAATATTGCAATATAATAAATAAATGATGAAATCCCGCCATTTCATGTCCAATCTCCTCCATTTTACAACTATCCCCCCATTTTATGCCCACCGCCCATTTCAAATCTCCTCCATTTAATTTCTACCACCCCCCTGTCCCATTCTCCCCTCATGGTTACATCTTCCCTCTATGTCACATTCCCCCCTGTCACTTTCTTCCCCCCTGTCACAATCTTCCCCCCGTCACAATCTTCCTCTGTAACATTCCCCCCTGTCACAATCCCCCCCCTGTCACAATCTTCCCCCCGTCACAATCTTCCCCCCCCTGTCACAATCGTTCCTACTGTCACACTCCCCCCTGTCACACTCCCCCTGTCACACTTCCCCGTCACACTCCCCCCCTGTCACACTCCCCCCGTAACACCCCCCCTCTCACATTCCCCCCCTGTCACAATCTTCCCCCCTGTCACACTCTCCTGAGGTCACATTCCCCCCCCTGTCACAATCTCCTCCTGTCACAATCTTCCCCCCTGTCACATTTTGTACTGCAGCAATACACTAGGATTCCCCGATGGTTTTCAAATCACCAGCCTGGTGTGTTTGCTGCTGAAAAAGACCTTTCCCCATCAACCAATCACTGGCTTGACATGTGATACCGTTGCGTCCAGTGATTGGCTGAAAAGGGAAAGGTCCTACTACTTTCATGGAGAAGAGATGAGACATCAGACCACATGGAGGGAAACGGCATCTACAGGGACCGGGAGGAGGTGAGCAGAAGGTTTATTTTTATTTTTCTCTCTGCGCCCTTTTATTTAGCTCAGTGGTTTTCTACCAGAGTGCCTCCAGCTGTTGTGAAACTACTACTCCTAGCATGCCTGGACAGCCTTTGCCGGTCCGAGCATGTTGGGAGTTTTAGTTTTGCAACAACTGGAGGCACCCTGGTAGACAACTGGAGGCACCCTGGTTGGGAAACACTTATTTTAGTATTTCAATTTGTTTCTACCTGCTCTGGCCGACCCCCACCTGCAGCAGCGCACGGGAGCTGGCCCGAGCAAATAATCGCAAGTTTTACCGGGGGGGCCATATCGCTATATCGCAAAAAGCAAAAATCGTGATTCGACTGCTTTTGCGATATATCATGCAGCCCTAATATATATATATATATATATATATATATATATATATATATATGTATAGTGATATAGGGAGGATATATAGTTATATAGGGAGTGTATATATAGTCATATAGGGAGTGTGATATTTTTTTTTCGGTGGGGGGTGAGGGGGGGGGGGGGGGCGCTGATGCAGCACCTCGCCAGGGGTTCCTGGGGCACTAGGTACTCCTCTGGTGTCAACCATCAGCTCCGCGTGCAGCGGTCGACACTGCTCCCTGCACAGACTGGTGGTCGCTCTGTACATGCGGCACTTATCCCCTATCTGGTGGTTAGGGAATAAGAAGTTAAGTATCAGAGTTCCCCTTTAAAAGTTCCCTCTTTTAGATCTAAGTAGATATTGCTTGAGAAGCTAACTATCTGGAGACCTTAGGCTAAGTTTCCTCTTGGTTTTTTTCTGGCAGTTTTTGGATTTCTGCCACTGCAGTTTTTGAGCCAAAGCCAGAAGTGTATTCAAAAGGAACATAACATATAAAGGAAGGACTTACACTTCTCCTCCCTTATGGATCCACTTCTGACTTTGGCTCAAAAACTGCAGTGACTGATCTCCAAAAACTGCCAGAAAAAAAAAAGCAAGTGGAAACTTATCCTTACGGTATATTGGATACCATATTGTATATATTTTTTTATTGTCTTGGATTTGTAGAAATTTCTATAGTTTGGTCATTTTTGTGCTTATATTTGAATTAAAAACTATTGGAGTGTAAGGATATGTCTAGAAAAAAGGGATCAGTGACACAATAATCCATGCGTCCCTCTTTAACCATCCAGAAAGTTGTGAGGCATGCCTCTTCTGATCAACTGATCAAATCCCAAGTTGTTACCCTAACACATTAAGATTCTATTTAGTGTCTTACATGGACATTGTCAGAATTAAAAACTTTTTATTTGTTGTACATCTCGGCAAAACATTGAAATTTCTAATATACTTCATAATAAAATGTTATCTTATTTTTATAGAAATCATGACTTCTAAAAAAGGTGATAAATTACAGATTGCAGAGGGTCCCACCGCTGGGACCTCCCTCCTCGATCTCCTGAACGAGGCACCAGCAGTCTGCACCTGTTCTGACCCCCGCAGGAAGCCGCGGTCAACACGCCCCTCCATGTATCTCTATGGCATACATAGAGGGGGCGTATCGGCTGCAACTCCGTGCGGGGGTCGGCATGCCCCCTTCTAGCAGACTGCTAGGGTCCTATTCAGGAGATCGTGGGGGGAGGTCCCAGCGATCGGACCCTCCGCGATCTATAACTCATCCCATATCCTTTGGATAGGGTATAAGTTATCTTTCACAACAGAACTCCTTTACAAAATCTTAATTCTTCCAGTACTTATCAGCTGCTCTGTACTACAGAGGAAGTTGTGTAGTTCTTTCCACATGAACTGTCCAAAGCAGGAGTAAATCCCCATAGCAAACCTCTCCTGCTCTGGACAGTTTCTGACATGGACAGAGATGTTGGCAGAGAGCACTGTGGTCAGATTGAAAAGAACTACACAGCATCCTCTGGAGCATACAGCAGTACTGGAAAGTTTAAGATTTTTAATAGAAGTAATTTACAAATCTGAAAAAACTATGTAGGTGTGTGCAGCTCACAACTATTACGCACCGAGGTCAAACTGGGCAAGCAACTATACCTTAATTGCTAGAACAGGAAAACCAAAAAATACAATGTAGCCCGGACCTTCTAGGTGAGTATAAAATGGATATACGTGGATCGTGCTTCAATAATAATTATCATTTATTTATAAAATATAAATAAGATTTCAACACTTCTCACAGGGCCCTTGTGAGAAGAACATACATATTAAAAGGCAACCTAACAATGTATTAGGCAATAGTATTAAAACTATAAACTTGGCATAGAATAATAAAATGAAATAGCAGAGTAAGATCTGTACCATGCAAATATATTAGAGAGTTGCTCTTCTAGATATTTAGGGTAGATATGTCCCTTTTAGATACAGTAGCAAACAGTCTGTGTTATTAGAAATTGTTACCGGTCTGTAAATTGTAACTCAGGCGATGGATATTGCTCCCGCAATGGCTGAGTGTCCGTGGTGTGCACAGTTCACTGTACGGTGCTTCCAATTGTAAGCCTGGTCCAGTAGGATCTGAGCGCGGTGGCAGTCGCTGTCGGCTAAGGCGCTGGCAGGCGCCGAGGATCGTAGTGATGTCCAGGGACTGCTGGCGCTGGCGTGCGCTGGAGTTGGTATTCCTCACCGCTTTGTTAGTTGGTAGACAGGACCATATACTGGAGGACTGGATGTTCACCTCGTGGTGCCGGCGTCTGACGTCAGAGCCGGGATGGCTACACCAGGATAGTTGCACCGGGATGGATCTGAACTGCTGAACCGGGTAGGTAGCAGAGTGAGAGCGCTAATGATGGTACAGTTCATGAAGGGTAACTGGCCATAAAATTTGGGCACAGTTCAAGAACTACTATGCCAGTAGATAATGACTAGACGCGTTTCAGGGTTGTATAATGTAACCCTTTCCTCAGTAGTCATAATAGTTGCCGTAGATCATCAGTTGTTTTATATGGGCACAAATCCCACCCCTTAACACATTGATAGATAATAATAAAAAGCATAAATGGATTCAATGGATCGGTTCACCTAGAGAGCAGTACTAAGTATAAAGTGGTGTGTGAATTCTGTTGGAAAATTGTAACGATGCGTTTTCCCAAACAGATGAATTTTTTTTTGTATGATAAAGAGAGATAAGAGATAGCATTAAATAACAAAAGGTGTATTGTGAATAAATAAATAAGGGAATACAATAAAATGAAATGAAACAAGATTGAAACAAGAATAAAAATGAAAAATGAAAATAATAAAAATAAATATAAATAACCATAGATATAAAATAAAATAAAATTAGTTATAGTAATAAAAATAAAATGAAATGAAAATAGGAATAAGATTAAATAAAATATAAAAATGAGAAAAAAAATGAAAATAGAATTAAAATAAGAATAAGAATTTAAATATAAAGAATATGAGAATAAAAATAATAATAATAAAAATAAAAATAAAAATAAAGATATAAAATAAAAATAAAAATAAAAATTAGTGATGGAAAATGAAGATTAATATAAATAATAAAAGAATGAGACAAAATAAAACCTAAATAAATAGAAATAAAAATTAAAATGAAATGAATAAATAATTGAATAGAAAGATAATAGTGACATAAAATAATAATAATGGATAAAAGGACATCGTTGTAGATGAATTTATAGGGGATGAGGTCAGCCCATGGGATAACCCCTTAATAACCAAATAGGGGTGTTCCAATGGGCCGAGTGAATCCCCTATAAAAATCCAAAGAGTTCGAAGTTGGAGTTGAGTCCGCCAGGTTCTAATGTTGCAAATTCAAATATTTTCTTGCTTTCCGCTTTGGACATTTTCAATAAGAAGCTACCCCCTCGCCAATCTTTTTTGATTAGCTGGAGACCGGTGAAGGAGAGAGAGGACATGTCACTATTATGAACTGTAGAGAAATGTGCAGATAGTGGATGTTTCAGGTTTTTATTTTTAATATTATTAAGATGTTCAGCTATCCTCATTTTGAGAGCCCTTTTGGTTCGGCCAATATATTGCTTCTTACATCCACATTCTATAATATATAAGACACCCTTTGAATTGCAAGTTATTAGATCTTCAATTTTCCATTTGAAAGTGTTAGTTTGAGAGCAGATTTCTACAACTTTTTTGGGGCCCTTTATTTTTGTGCAATTGGCACATGTTCCACACCTAATAAATCCTTTGGTGGTTAGCCAGGAGTTATTTAGTTTCTTTGGGGGTGGTTTTATAGATGGTGCTATAGTCAAGCCTAAATTTGGGGCTCGGGTATATACTATTGGGGGACGTGACGGTAGTAGTGGGCCCACCTCTCGGTCTTGTTGTAATAGATGCCAATGTTTTTTAATTATTCCTTCTATTTTTTTATATGATCTATTAAAAGGAATCACCAATTTACCTCCAAAACTATCAGCATTATTGATTTTTTCTCTTTTTGTAAAAAAGGTGGTCCTATCTAGTGTTCTCACATGATCCAGAGACTGTTGGAGTAGCTGGTCGGGATAATCTTTCTCTTTAAACTGATTAGTGAGTTGTTGTGCCTCTTCCAAAAATTGTTCGTCTGAGGTACGCAGGCCTGGTGCTCTGGAAGCGGTACATTGACGATATTATCTTAATTTGGGAGGGGGACACAGTTGATTTAGAACACTTTATAACCAATTTGAACACTAATGATCACAATCTTCACTTCACATCCACTATCAGTAAAACCAGTATCAATTTTCTAGATATTGTTGTAAGTGCTGATCGGGATAACCTTATATGTAAGACATATCACAAACCAACAGCTAAGAATTGCTTCATAGGTTACTCCAGTTGCCATCTACCTAGATGGTTGATCAATGTCCCAAAAGGACAATACCGGAGGTTAAAAAGAAATTGTACCTCAGACGAACAATTTTTGGAAGAGGCACAACAACTCACTAATCAGTTTAAAGAGAAAGATTATCCCGACCAGCTACTCCAACAGTCTCTGGATCATGTGAGAACACTAGATAGGACCACCTTTTTTACAAAAAGAGAAAAAATCAATAATGCTGATAGTTTTGGAGGTAAATTGGTGATTCCTTTTAATAGATCATATAAAAAAATAGAAGGAATAATTAAAAAACATTGGCATCTATTACAACAAGACCGAGAGGTGGGCCCACTACTACCGTCACGTCCCCCAATAGTATATACCCGAGCCCCAAATTTAGGCTTGACTATAGCACCATCTATAAAACCACCCCCAAAGAAACTAAATAACTCCTGGCTAACCACCAAAGGATTTATTAGGTGTGGAACATGTGCCAATTGCACAAAAATAAAGGGCCCCAAAAAAGTTGTAGAAATCTGCTCTCAAACTAACACTTTCAAATGGAAAATTGAAGATCTAATAACTTGCAATTCAAAGGGTGTCTTATATATTATAGAATGTGGATGTAAGAAGCAATATATTGGCCGAACCAAAAGGGCTCTCAAAATGAGGATAGCTGAACATCTTAATAATATTAAAAATAAAAACCTGAAACATCCACTATCTGCACATTTCTCTACAGTTCATAATAGTGACATGTCCTCTCTCTCCTTCACCGGTCTCCAGCTAATCAAAAAAGATTGGCGAGGGGGTAGCTTCTTATTGAAAATGTCCAAAGCGGAAAGCAAGAAAATATTTGAATTTGCAACATTAGAACCTGGCGGACTCAACTCCAACTTCGAACTCTTCGGATTTTTATAGGGGATTCACTCGGCCCATTGGAACACCCCTATTTGGTTATTAAGGGGTTATCCCATGGGCTGACCTCATCCCCTATAAATTCATCTACAACGATGTCCTTTTATCCATTATTATTATTTTATGTCACTATTATCTTTCTATTCAATTATTTATTCATTTCATTTTAATTTTTATTTCTATTTATTTAGGTTTTATTTTGTCTCATTCTTTTATTATTTATATTAATCTTCATTTTCCATCACTAATTTTTATTTTTATTTTTATTTTATATCTTTATTTTTATTTTTATTATTATTATTTTTATTTTTATTCTCATATTCTTTATATTTAAATTCTTATTCTTATTTTAATTCTATTTTCATTTTTTTTCTAATTTTTTATATTTTATTTAATCTTATTCCTATTCTCATTTCATTTTATTTTTATTACTATAACAAATTTTATTTTATTTTATATCCATGGTTATTTATATTTATTTTTATTATTTTTATTTTTCATTTTTATTCTTGTTTCAATCTTGTTTCATTTCATTTTATTGTATTCCCTTATTTATTTATTCACAATACACCTTTTGTTATTTAATGCTATCTCTTATCTCTCTTTATCATACAAAAAAAATTCATCTGTTTGGGAAAACGCATCGTTACAATTTTCCAACAGAATTCACACACCACTTTATACTTAGTACTGCTCTCTAGGTGAACCGATCCATTGAATCCATTTATGCTTTTTATTATTATCTATCAATGTGTTAAGGGGTGGGATTTGTGCCCATATAAAACAACTGATGATCTACGGCAACTATTATGACTACTGAGGAAAGGGTTACATTATACAACCCTGAAACGCGTCTAGTCGTTATCTACTGGCATAGTAGTACTTGAACTGTGCCCAAATTTTATGGCCAGTTACCCTTCATGAACTGTACCATCATTAGCGCTCTCACTCTGCTACCTACCCGGTTCAGCAGTTCAGATCCATCCCGGTGCAACTATCCTGGTGTAGCCATCCCGGCTCTGACGTCAGACACCGGCACCACGAGGTGAACATCCAGTCCTCCAGTATATGGTCCTGTCTACCAACTAACAAAGCGGTGAGGAATACCAACTCCAGCGCACGCCAGCGCCAGCAGTCCCTGGACATCACTACGATCCTCGGCGCCTGCCAGCGCCTTAGCCGACAGCGACTGCCACCGCGCTCAGATCCTACTGGACCAGGCTTACAATTGGAAGCACCGTACAGTGAACTGTGCACACCACGGACACTCAGCCATTGCAGGAGCAATATCCATCGCCTGAGTTACAATTTACAGACCGGTAACAATTTCTAATAACACAGACTGTTTGCTACTGTATCTAAAAGGGACATATCTACCCTAAATATCTAGAAGAGCAACTCTCTAATATATTTGCATGGTACAGATCTTACTCTGCTATTTCATTTTATTATTCTATGCCAAGTTTATAGTTTTAATACTATTGCCTAATACATTGTTAGGTTGCCTTTTAATATGTATGTTCTTCTCACAAGGGCCCTGTGAGAAGTGTTGAAATCTTATTTATATTTTATAAATAAATGATAATTATTATTGAAGCACGATCCACGTATATCCATTTTATACTCACCTAGAAGGTCCGGGCTACATTGTATTTTTTAATTTACAAATCTGTTTAACTTTTTGGCACCAGTTTATTTGAAAAAAAATTTTTTTCTGGACTACCCCTTTAAAGAGGGAAATTTAGCAAATGCACAGTAATCAATCACCCTCTATTTTACTTTACCTATTCGAAATAATTATCATCTAGAATATAAAGAAAAAAATAGAAGTGTCCCTATCATTTAAAAAAAACTTCTGACCTGTCACATTGACCTGTCAAAAGTGTATTTGTTTTTGCCGAGACTCTTGCTGAAATGAAGAAGCGGAGAAGCTCAGCTGTGCCCCTTTAGCTATATTCAGCTCTGCTCTTTTATCCTCAGAGATATGACATGTCATGAAACAATATGTTCCATTATCTCTGATAGATGTAGGTTCTAAAAACAACCCAAGTGGCCTGTTTTACGCGGTTCCCGTAACTCCCAAAGACGTTACACGGGAGTTGTGTGAAAAGCAAAGCAGCTTCCACCACATCAACTTCAAGAGCTGACTGTTCACTTGCTGCCTATTAAATACTACCCATTGACAAGTGCAATTCTAACAAATAATCAATGTTATTCACTTCATATATTGGTAAATGTATTGCAATGACCGATCTGATATTTGTGATTTGTGAAATTACTGTATACATGAACCACATTAGGTCATTTGTATAGAACTGTAAGGCAAAGTTCACATCTGTGTCAGAGCTCAATTCGAGGTGCTCTGTTGCAGAATCTGTTTTTGGCAGAGTTGTTTAGATAAAAAATACCACAAATTGTATTTTATTTTTTTAACCCCTTAAGGACGCAGGACGTAAATGTACGTCCTGGTGAGGTGGTACTTAACGCACCAGGACGTACATTTACGTCCTGAGCATAACCGCGGGCATCGGAGCGATGCCCGTGTCATGCGCGGCTGATCCCGGCTGCTGATCGCAGCCAGGGACCCGCCGGCAATGGCCGACGCCCGCGATCTCGCGGGCGTCCGCCATTAACCCCTCAGGTGCCGGGATCAATACAGATCCCGGCATCTGCGGCAGTTTGCGATTAAAATGAACGATCGGATCGCCCGCAGCGCTGCTGCGGGGATCCGATCATTCATAACGCCGCATGGAGGTCCCCTCTCCTTCCTCCGTGCGGCTCCCGGCGTCTCCTGCTCTGGTCTGTGATCGAGCAGACCAGAGCAGGAGATGACCGATAATACTGATCTGTTCTATGTCCTATACATAGAACAGATCAGTGTTAGCAATCATGGTATTGCTATGAATAGTCCCCTATGGGGACTATTCAAGTGTAAAAAAAAATGTAAAAAAATGTAAAAGTAAAAGTAAAAAAAAAGTGAAAAATCCCCTCCCCCAATAAAAAAGTAAAACGTCCGTTTTTTCCTATTTTACCCCCAAAAAGCGTAAAAAACATTTTTTATAGACATATTTGGTATCGCCGCGTGCGTAATGTCCGAACTATTAAAATAAAATGTTAATGATCCCGTACGGTGAACGGCGTGAACGAAAAAAAATTAAAAAAGTCCAAAATTCCTACTTTTTTAATACATTTTATTAAAAAAAAATTATAAAAAATGTATTAAAAGTTTTTTATATGCAAATGTGGTATCAAAAAAAAGTACAGATCATGGCGCAAAAAATGAGCCCCCATACTGCCGCTTATACGGAAAAATAAAAAAGTTATAGGTCATCAAAATAAAGGGATTATAAACGTACTAATTTGGTTAAAAAGTTTGTGATTTTTTTTAAGCGCAACAATAATATAAAAGTATATAATAATGGGTATCATTTTATTGTATTGACCCTCAGAATAAAGAACACACTTCATTTTTACCAGAAATTGTACGGCGTGAAAACGAAACCTTCCAAAATTAGCAAAATTGCGTTTTTCGTTTTAATTTCCCCAAAAAATAGTGTTTTTTGGTTGCGCCATACATTTTATGATATAATGAGTGATGTCATTACAAAGAACAACTGGTCGCGCAAAAAACAAGCCCTCATACTAGTCTGTGGATGAAAATATAAAAGAGTTATGATTTTTAGAAGGCGAGGAGGAAAAAATGAAAACGTAAAAATTAAATTGTCTGAGTCCTTAAGCCCAAAATGGGCTGAGTCCTTAAGGGGTTAAATGTACACCAGATGGAAGTCCAATTGACCCCATTAAGATAATTGGGATCCGGTGGGATCCATCGGTGTCTGCTGCACAATGGACCATTTGGCACTTTTTGCTGACCCTAAATAGAACTTGTGACTGAAGCCCCGAACTGAGCTGTCAGCGCTGATGTGAACGAGGCCTACGAGGAGGTGACACAAGACAACTTTGTTTAAAATTTTCTTTACTGTATGTTAAAGGGGTACTCTGCCCCTAGACATCTTCTCCCCTATCCAAAGGACCCCCGCGATCATGGCTGCGGCACCCTAGACATCCGTTGCACGGAGCGAACTTTCTCTGTGCCAGATAACTAGTGATGCGGGGAAGAGGATCATGACGTTATGGTCACACCCCGCTCGTTATGTTACAGCCATGCCCCCTCAATGCAAGTCTATGGGAGGGGGCGTGACGGCCATCATGCCCCCTCCCATGGACTTGCAATGAGGGGGCATGGCTGTGACATCACGGGGCATGGCTATGATGTCACAAGCCTCTAGCGCAGCACCCGAGGCTCTAAATAATTGCCGGGTGCAGCAGGGAGATCGCGGGGGTCATGCCTCTGGGATATCCCCTATCTTTTGAAGATGAAGTACCCCTTTAAGTGGTTGACCACTCTTGTTGATGTGGTTCATAGATTTTTATATATACACCAATATTTATGGCTGTACTGCTTGCTATCCATCCAGTTATGTGCAATGTAGCTCAATCCTTATTGTTTTTAATGTCTTATATTATGGATTTTCAATAAAGTTTTTTGCACATTTTCATTATTTGTGTTGTTGCTGTAGTGGGTTTTCGGTGATATAACTATTTATAGCTAATATCTACCAGGCAGTGTTGCTCAGTGGAGTAGTGCTGCATCCATTCTCATCCCCTTTCTGCCCCTCCATGGGGCAAGGATTTTTCTCCCTGCCCATCATGTATTGATGCGCCATTGTGTCCAGATGCCCTAGATGCTCACACCAATTTCTGCCTCTTCATTCAGGTGATCAATGGTATTCTCTGAGGTTGGGCTGCTGCCAGTCAAGAACTGATGGCATGTGATATTGATGTCTATACGTGATAGACATACCCATTGAAATGGGTCATTCCAAGATCAAAAGTGTTCCCCCTATCCTCATTACTAGCTAATTGGTGGAGGTCTTGGTGTTGGGACACCTACTGGAACAGAGGTCAGTTGTCCTCCAAGTGAATGGAGCAGCAGCACACATGCTCAGCCACCGTTTCAGTCATGTATTCTGTACGGGATTTCCAGACATTACTGAGTGATAAACTTATTGTTATGGCCAAAAGTCCTATAGACAGTGAAAGGAGTAATGGCCAAGCATGCACACTGCGGCCTTATTAACTCGGGGGGCACCTGACCTCCATTATTGCAATCGGTCAGGATCCCAGTTATCAGACCCCCGCTAACCAGCTAGTTATCTTGAGATAAATTATTTAAGAATTGTAAAGGGTGCTCTAAGAAACATTTTATGGTTTTATGGTTTCCATTGAAGCTTAGATTGTTGTCTTCTTTAGGCATCATCCACTTCTTCTTCTTGACTTCCAGTCGGTAATTCCACTGAAGAACATGACAGCCTTCTCCTAGGCTCCTGACAGGGAATAGTAGATTTACCTGTACTACTATGTCCGTCCAGTTGTTGAGTTTTAATTAACCTTCTGACTCTTTTCGACTTTAATAATAGACTACAGGACAGACCTGGAAATATTTCTGCAACAAATATCCCTGTTCATATTGTTCAGCACTTTACAAAACAAAGATTTGCTTTAAAATTGCAGTACACTCATAGACCACTAGATGGAACATTAAACAAGAGTTTTCATCACTATTTTTCAATCTCTAATATTGTTTTATTTGTTTGCAATAATCCAATATTGTTTAAAAATCTTCATGTTATTTGATTAATTCTTACACTTTTCTTGTATTTTTTTTATATTAATACATTGTGTTATACATTTTAGCTTTTTTCTTATATCTTCAAGTATAAAAAATTACCAAAAATAATAAAAGATAACTTGATTATTATTTCCCTGTTCTGGGGAGACTGGAAACATTTTCAATAAAGAGTTTTAACTCTTAGAACATTAAGACATCAAATTGTTAAAATATAAGACTGGTTTAAGACTCTGTGCAGAGAAAGAACAAGCAGTATTGGTGGCCAGGACAAAAGAATCAAATATTCTCAATTTGCAATATTTAATATGATAAATTGTGAATTGATTGATGCTTTTCTATACAATGTGCTCCTGATGTTTTTGCACAGGTATTGCTACAGCTGGATAGGTTTCTCGTCGCCAAGTCTGTGTCACTAATTAGGCTAGGTTCAGACTACAGAATCTCCAGATGGAAAATTTCCGTCTAGAGATTCCGAGTGCGGGCAGCGCCGACTGAATCAGTCGGCACTAGGACCGTGCGCCCATTGCAGTCCCCAATAGACTGCAATGTCTTCCACGAGGATATCCACCTGAAGAAAGAGCAACGCCATTCTTCAGGCGGATATTTTAAAGCAGAATTTCCATTCCCAAATTCCGCTTTGGTGGAATTCCGCAAGCGGAAATTCTGCCGTTTGAATAGACCCTTTAGGCTAGGTTCAGACTATGGAATTTCTGCCTGCAATTCCGCTTTGAAATTGCAGGCAGCAATTCTGCTTACTAATATGTATTTTGCTAGTGAATGGGTTATCCATCTGTTCACCAATTCAAACTTCGGAATTTTTGAAGCGGCATCTGGGAACTTAAAATCCGCCTTAAAATATCCACCTGAAGAATGGCGTTGCTCATTCTTCAGGTGGATATCCTCGCGGAACACATTGCAGTCTATTGAGGACTGCAATGTCTGTGCGTTCCTAGCGCTGACTGATTCAGTCGGCGCTGGCAGCACTTGGAATTTCTAGAAGGGAATTTTCAAGAGGAGATCTGGGGTGCCATTCTGGAGATTGCGGGGGGGGGGGGGGGGAGGGGTCCGTCCACTGGATCCAAAGGATAGGGGATCTGATCGCAAGGGTCCTTATGTTCAGAACACTGGGTTTGGGCAGCTGTTGTGACATCATGCCACACCCTCTCTTCATGGCCACCATGCCCCCTCCCATAGACATAAATAAAGGGAAAGTAGTGTGATGTCACGACCACAGCTGCCCAAACTCAGTGTTGTGAACATAATGTGCAGAGTGTCTGCATGGAGATCGCGGGGGTCCCAGCAGTCAAACCCATTCACTATCAGATATCTAATCCCATATCCTTTGGATAGGGGATAAGATGTCTAGCAACAGAGAACCCTTTAAGTTCAAAGGAACTCAAAAATTAAAAAACAAACAATAAAAGTTGTTTTGTGATCTATTTTTTGATATGTGAACTAGCTGTTAATGTGCCACTTTACAACTTAAAATAGGGACTTGAATATGGGGAGAACACAGTCTAAGTATGGTTCTGGTCACTGAAGCTGTATGATACAGATAAATAAACAGATCTTCAAAATGGCTGCTGAGACAAGGATAGTTTAATCTTATTTTATTGTGTGCCAGGCTTTAAAAAGATTTGGGAAAAACTCAATTTGCGCTTTCAGAGCTGATATGGTGCATTTGTTCCATTTTGTTCATGTTCCATTTTGAGGTTGCAGTAAAAGTGGGAGCTCCTCCTAATTGTAGCTAAAAAATATTTTTTTTAAAAATCCATCCCGTTCTATCACTTTTAAAATCTAATACGCTTTGTTCTGTGTTGTTATAAATTGAAAAATAAGTCTTCTCTATGTATCTTTTCAATTCAGCCTCATTATAAAGAACAAAATTGATTTTATGTTTTGTCAAATAGTGCTGGCGGGGGATGAGGAAAATGTTGATTTGAAAAGGAAAAGAAGAAATAGCTTCAATTTTCTTTACAAAATAAAATGGAAAACAGGTCTGGCCATGCTGGTTTTATTTATACCTAGAAGTGGGTCACACATACATGTGTAATGTCCGCACGCTGTGCAGAGACGCTCTCTATACAAACAAAGTGTTTTTAGGTTTCTTCTATTCACGGTATTGTCTGTAATGGCTCTGTCGACACTTACTATTCCCAGCTATAATTGCTTTCTTAACCCATTAGGAGCAGGTGCTATGGGAAATCAGGTTCTTGCTGCCAAAAAAAAGCAAATAAATAAAAAAACTTTTTTTTTTTATAATAAATTGAATATAAGAAATATATAAGTAAATTGTGATGTTCTAGATATGCTGAAGCTTGAAATCTGTCTTGGTTTTATTCGGTTTAACTCATTAGGGTTTAACACTGGGTTCAAACTTATAGCTGCATTTATACTGTATGGGCAGGGTTCACATGGGGCGCATCTGCAGCATATTTCACACAGCGGATGTGCCAATGGCAGTTGCAGAGGGACTGCAAAGCAAGCCCCCGGCTTCCGGGAGCTCACTCTGCAGTCCCTGTGTGACTGCCGTTGGCGCATCCGCAGCATAAAATACGCTGTGGATGCGCCCAGCATGACCCTGCCCTAAAGGCTTAATAATCTTACCTATATGGGATCCGTCAATGTGTTCTTTGCCTCCTGATGACTGGGTGGATGGTGATACCAGATGGCACATCAAAGTCCAGGGTGCCCTATGTAAAGGGAACCGGACATCACTGTCATGCTGCTTAAACCATGAGTAAACATGGCAGCCAGAAAAAAAAAAAAAACGTGAGCAGACCTCGTGAAAGCTGTAAGGACTACAAGATGGGGTAATATGGTAAATATGCTCCTTATCGAAAGGTGTCATGCCCAGAGCACAATGCCTATGAGCGCGTAGAATATGGATTGTCAGCAGCTTCATGGACTCTCTGTCTTCAACGGACTTGGGCCGCAATAACAATCAGTATAATAGATGTGGCAACTAGAGATGAGCGAATTTTTGGAAAATTCTATTTGGCCGATTCACCTAATTTCCTGAAAAAATTTGGTTCGGGCCAAATTTACTTGCGATGAATCGCTATTAAAAATGGCTATTTCTGAGCCACAGAGAGCCTCAGTAGGGGAGTAGAACACTTTGTATTGTCGTAACATGCATTGGGAGTGTGCTGTTTCAGTGAAATAATAATGTTATTCAGTATGACATGCAGGCATCGCTATTAGAATTACTGCCCCAGGGCATATGGATTTATTAAAATCCTTTTTTGAGGATCCATTCTGGTGACTCAAGCATTGAGCTAAGGTCCGCCGCAAGGCGAGCTACCACCTGTTCCAGTCCCTGCCTCTCAGCCCCCCCCCCCCCCGCCTGTCTTACTCTGTGTGGAACTGCGAATGTTTCATTTAATCAGCCTCAGTCTAGAAAAGATTACATAGATTTTTTTTTTTTACTTTAAATTGAAGATTTTGAATAGATTTAATTAATTTAATGTGCCAGCAGCATAGGGAGATCACATGGCAGCACAGTGACAGAGCCTGGTAATTGGAATGAGCAAACTTTAAATTCTTTTTTGAGGACACATTGGAAGGCAAGTCTGGTGCAAGCAGCCACAGTATTTCCAGCTTCAAAAGTGTATAATTTCTGCAGTGTAAACTATGGCAAAGCTTCTAGTTGCATCTTAAAATCGAGCTGGCGGTCTGCTGCGAGGTCAGCTACTGCCTCTCCCAGCTCCTGCCTCTAAGCGCACCCCCATGCTCATAGTGTCCACTTGAAAAGGGAGTGATTGCAGTACCAGCAACTTGGACAGGAGCACATTCAGCTTCTGCGCCGTTGGTTAAGTGGGCACATACTGCTAGACGTTGCTGCAGTGAAAAAGCTCTTACTTGTATCTTACAATCGAGCTGGCGGTCCTACGCGAGGCGAGCTTTCAGGTGGCAGCATCAGTATGAGGAGACCATATGGCGGCACAATGACAGAACCTAGAGGTGGCAGCAGCACCATGAGGGCCATGCCAACTGAGGGTTGAGTCCCTACTCTGCTGCGACCTCTGCCTGCGCCTGATGATTTAGGCCTCTGCCACTCCTCTGTGCGTGTCCTGGCACTTCTCTGCCTGACATACTTATACACCAGCTGAGTGCATATATGTTACACTTATGAGAGGAGGACTGTGCGCTCCACTATGCTTAAAACTGTATTAGACTACAGAAACAAGTGTGTAGCTTTGGCTGGCCTTTCACAGTAACTAGGCCCAAATTAGTTTAACAGGAAAATATGTAAAGGACACCATGTAGGTGTACATTCAGTTTACACTTATGAGAGGAGGACTATACACTCCACTACAAACTGTATAATGCTACAAAAACAAGTGTGTAGCTATGTCTGGCCTTTCACATTAACTAGGCCCAAATTAGTTTAACAGGAAAATATATAAAGGACACCAAATAGGTGTATGTACAGTTTACACTTATGAGAGGAGGACTATGTGCTCCACTACACTTAAAACTGTATTAGACTAAAGAAACAAGTGTTTTTACACAAAAACAAAGAGAGCAGTAACTACTGAAAAATTAAAATTACAGGGAAAAGTAAAAAGATTCTAAGAACATTCAAGGAGCAGTGTAACCAGGCACCTTTTTTTTTTATCACATTATTGTATGCCATAACAGTATGTGCATGGGGGAAATAGAAGATCAATATGCAGCTAGTAACTATTACACTGTAATGGGGTGCACTGAAAGTCTGGGACAGCCATCCTACTAATAGCCAAAAGCTCTCTATTATAAGTAAATGCTCATACAGTGAAGGTATCACACAACCATTACTATTAAACACCCATGTGGTGCGCTGACACTGCCTGCCCCAATGTACGTTTCGTCTGGCTTGACTTTATCAAGGGACGTGCAGTAACAGTTGTCCTCTCCATTATTTATATGATGCTGAGAGTGGCGTTTGGCGCCAATCTCCACTCTTAGCATCATATAAATAGTGGAGAGGACAACTGTTACTGCACGTCCCTTGATAAAGTCAAGCCAGACGAAACGTACATTAGGGCAGGCAGTGTCAGCGCACCACATGGGTGTTTAATAGTAATGGTTGTGTGATACTCTCACTGTATGGGCATTTACTTATAATAGAGAGCTTTTTGGTATTAGTAGGACGGCTGTCCCAGACTTTCAGTGTGATAGTTACTAGCTGCATATTGATCTTCTATCTCCCCCATGCAAATACTGTTATGGCATACAATAATGTGATTAAAAAAAATGGTGCCTGGTTCCACTGCTTCTTGAATGTATTTAGAATCTTTCTTCTTTTCCCTGTAATTTTATCATGAATCAATAAAGTGTACAATGTTTTAGTAGTTATTGCTTTCTTTGTTTTTGTGTAAAGTTGTCTAGTTAGAGCTATACTGATTATCAGTATTTAGAGACCCTTGGCACCATGATAATAGAGTAATCATCTAAGCGTTTATGGGTATTAATAATGGTGGTGCTCTGTATTTAAAGAAACAAGTGTGTAGCTTTGGCTGGCCTTTCACACTGACTAGGCCCAAATTAGTTTAATAGGAAAAAATGTACACCAAGTAGGTGTACATACAGTTTACAATTATGAGAGGAGGACAATACACTCCACTTAAAACTGTATTAGGCTACAAAAAAAAGTGTGTAGCTTTGGCTGGCCTTTCACAGTAAGTCGTCCTAAATTAGTTTGAAAGGAAAAAAAAAATGTACACCACCTATGCACCTATGTACGCACAGATTACACTTATGAGAGGACAACATGCTCCACCACGCAACCTCCATTAGGCACTGAAATCAGGTGACTATAGCTTTTCATGCTCACCCTAACTGGCCCCTGTTTGTTTTAGAGTTGTAGTACACACTAGTGCTGCAGCACAGAGTCGCTGTGTAGTACACCCCAGTACAGTATTATTATGCACTAATAGCAGGTGACAATGGCTTTTAGTGCTCAGCCTAACTGGCCCCTATAAGCTTTAAAGTTGCTGTACACCACTGCAACAGGACAGAATCGCTGTGTAGTAGTGCCCAGTACAGTATCATTAGGCTAATAGTCACTGTGTAGTACACCCAAAAGTGTACTTTCTCTCTCTATCTCTCTCTCCCTTCCCTGTCACTGCTTTTTCCCAGTGATTTGGGCTTGTCGCTGCTGTGAAGCTGTTTTTCTGTGCAACACACACACACTGCTCTATCTCTCTCTGCAACAAAACGCTCTCTCTGACATAAAACGCTGGTCTGGCTGCCGCAAGATGGCTGCCGATTTATATAGGGCTGTGAAATCACAGGGATGGCTGCTGATAGGCTGCATGCTGCATTTGATTCAGGGTCATCCTGCCTTCCCAGAGTTCCTTGCCCCATGTTCACACATGTGGATCCGCCATTTTAGAATTCTCCTTCTGCACTTTTCTACCTTTATCATGTTTTTTGCCCGATCATATCATATCATCATTCAGCTATTTCCAGTAAAACATTTTGCTTTGTCTGACTAGTAAATTAAGCCCACCCTAATGCATTTTATAATGAAGGATACACCTTCTGAACAAAACAATTTGCTAAATGGATCTTTTTCACTCCTCTACAACATAAAGCAAATGGATTTCTTCTTCTTCTTCTTTGTACAATGAATCTTTCTTTATATTAAACGCATCTTCCTGCCCAGAACCTTATTCATCAGTCTCACCAAAACCCATTATCTTTCCATTAGAAAATCTGTTCGCTAACTAACCAGGTGCCTTTTGATCTGTCCAGTACATTTGCATTCCCTTCCTGTAGAGTTTCACATTTCTCTCAAGTATCAGTATTAGTGAGCGCTTCTTAATGGCCATTTTATAATTAGATTTGGCTTACCTTTCATGCTTAGTAGGTACACATTCTAGTAATAGGGGAATAATGGAACCTATTTGTTTAAAAGGTATCCTTAGTTCATAAACATTTTATTTAATTAGCTATTTTAAGAAACTAATTTGTAAAAAAAAAAAAAAAAAAAAAATGAATCAAAGCTAGAAAAAGCCACTTGCGCTATTTTGATAGTTTGGCCCAGTTTTCACAAAATGTAGCATTTTTCCAGAACATTGTTTTTTTAAGGATTTGTTTGTCCCGTGTTGCAGTTCTTGGACAAGATATTTATTTTTTTCCTTATACAGTGGCACAGAAAATAAATATTTTTATATTTATAAACATATATATGTATATATAGTACAAAATATACCACCACACAAAGACTGGAAAATACTACCATACAGAGTAAAGACTACTATACATAGACTAACAATACCAATAATACCAAAATATAAATAATACAAGGGCTAAATAATACCGGCGCATCAGTAACACAATATACATCCCATAGTGACTGATAAATGCACTATACTGTTACTGGATAAAACAACTGTACACAGACTGGTATCCCCCCATACATTACTCATATAGAAATAGATACCAGCTGTACACAGATCTGTATACCATATAAGTGATTACAGTTACATCTAGGAACTCTCTTTTCAGATTGGCGTCACCCTCTTTCCTTTGATTCCCCATCTCCATCTATTTGTCATCTGCAGGAGAAACATATTAGACTCCAGTGCTCTCTACACAATCTCCCCATATATAGGCCCCAAACTGTTATAATGCCCTTGTTATAATGCCCTCAGCCTGTTGGGAGGGTGGGCTAGTTAGGTAGGTAGAAAGCCAGCTAGGTAGGTCGACAACCAGGTTGGTACGTAGACAAACAGGTAGGTAGCGAGGTAGATGGACAGCCAACTATGTAGGTTGGTAAGTAGACAGCTAGGTGGGTAGGTAGGTAGGTAGCCAGCCAGGTGGGTAGGCAGATAGACAGCCAGTTAGGTAGGTTGGTAGACAGACAGGTGAGCAGGTAGGTAGGTCGATAGGTAGACAGCCAGGTAGGTAGGTTGCAAGGTGGGTGGTTGAGTAGGTAGGTGGCCAGGTGGGTAGGAACAGCCAGCTAGGTAGGTAGGTAGACAGGTGGGAAAGTAGGTAGAAAGACAGCCAGGTAGGTAGGTATCAAGGTAGGTGGACAGCAAAATAGGTAGGTTGGTAGCAAGACAGATAGGTGGGTAGGAAGGTAGGCAGCCAGGTGGGTAGGGAGACAGGCGAGTAGGTAGGTAGAGAGTCAGGTGGGTAGGTGAGTAGGTAGACAGACAGTCAGCTAGGTAGTTAGGCAGCCAGGTGGGTAGTAGTAGGTAGAAGCTTGTTAGTTAGGCAGGTAGGGAGGTAGGCAGCTAGGGGGGTAGGTAGCCAGCCAGCCAGTAGGTAGGTAGCCAGGTTCCCCTCAGCCCCAGCACAGTACCCCACAAACCCCAAGTAGGTAGACAGTCTATAAGTTAGGCAGGTAGGAAGGGAGCCAGGTGAGTAGGGAAGTAGGCAGCTAGGTGGGTAGGTAGACAGCCAGTGGGCAGGTTGCAAGGTCCCCCCCCAATCCCAGCACAGTTCCCCAATGAACAACTCTCCCCCCCCCCCCCCCACCGGTCACTCACTCACTGCTTTGTGCCAGGTTAGGTAAAAAAAAAAAAAATGATACTTACATAGTCCCGCGCAGTTCAGCCTAGAGGTATCCTTCCTTCTCCGCTCGACCACATCCTCTCTCCTCCTCAGGCGGCTTTCAACTATACAGTATATGTGCTTGCGCATACAGTTGAAAGTTCCGCTCGCTTGCCTTGGGATCTGGTACAGACGTCCTCAGTCCCCATTAGTGAATTAGCATGGGCGGAATACATTTTTTATTTTTATTTATTTATTTAGTCTGGCTGGGCTATTTTAAGGTGGTGGCCTGGACCTACAGCTCATCTTCCCATACAATAATCCGTCCCTGCCGACCACTACTACATTTATAACGTATCTTAGTACTATGTTATCTATGTCTTTAGTAAGAAAGGCCCTTTAAACAATTCTTTGGATTCACCATTGCCTTTCATACTGCAATATTTTACTAATCTGTTTCCCCTCAACCATACTGATTCCCCCTAAATTCAACTAAATAATATGCAAATGTATTTATATTTCAACTTAGCCTTTGCCATAATATATTTGATCTGAGTCCTTTGAAGTCATGGGCTCTGGTTCTCATCCCCCAAGGTATTCCGAGTCCTGAGCCCCCCCCCCCCCCCCCCCCTCACATCTCCTCGTTCATGTCTATGTGATCTACAACCTTTATCCTCCTTATCCGAACCCCTCACCAATGTTTCCAGGATTCCTCCTATGCTGCACCTGGATTCTGGAATGCTCTTCCTTGGTCATCAGACAATGAACATTCAATCCTGAAAGCTGGTCTGTCTAGTGGTACTTTTCACAGATCATTACACAGATCTTCCGCAGTCCTTGTTCTTCACACCTTTTCTGCCTCTCGTTATTTCCTAAACATATATGCCATATATAATACTGGTGTAAATGATATCTGTACAAACATTATATTCTGGTATTAGAGCACCACTACATAGACATTGCTTAGCTCTTACTGTTGCAGGTCATTTTTGTGTCAACCACTAAAATGTAATGCAGAACATCACAATATACACTTAGGCTGGAATTCCACTTGTTTATTTTTTTTTTTTTTTTTTTTGGGGGGTGGGGAACGCCAAGAAAAATGCCAATTCAGCCGCATGGCATTTTTTTCATGGCATTTTTCTCCCTTAGGAGTCTATGGGAGTAAAAAAATGGCAAAACAAAATCCCCAAAAAATGCCATGTGGGTTTTAACTTTGGCGTTTTTGCAGGCGGTTTTTATTCTCTTTTGGACTTTAGTGATCGAAAAAAGTGATGGAGATACCTTTTTTAATAAAATTTCGTAGGGTACCATTAAAAAAATTATAAAAAATTGCTTCTCGGCCTTTTGGCTAAGATCAAGTGTAGTATCTGTTCTTATCAGTTTAATATCTGATATGTCCCCTATCTGGGGACCATATATTAAATGGATTTTTGAGAACGGGGGCCGATTTCGAAGCTTGCTTCCGTCGCCCTATGCATTGACCCGATATGGCAGTATCTTCGGGTACAGTGCACCAAAAAAAAAATATTTAAAAATATTTTAAAAAAGATACATTAATGATGGAAAATATTATATTTAACGAAATGTATTTTTTTTTTTTATAACAAAATGTTTATTTTTTTAACAGGTATCAATTTATGTGGGCGGGCAGGGAACAAAAAATGTAGCCAACAATAATAAAAATGTAGTGTGTGTGTGTTTTTCACTTTTTTCTAAATTTTTTAGGTGGCACTACTACTACCAGCATGGAACACATTGTTCCATGATGGGAGTAGTAGTACATGTACTCATTGACAGATCGCCCCGGGTTCCTTTGCGATCCTTCTGTATAATGTATAGATGCGGTGGCCACTCTTCTATGGTCCCCTGCACTGACGTGTGTGTGTGTATATATATATATATATATATATATATATATATATATATATATATATACACCTATTCATATTTCCCACAGAGCTGTGATTGGCCAGATGGTTCCAGCCAATCACAACTCTGTGGGAAATATGAATATGTGTATATATACAGCAGTGCAGGGGACCATAGAAGATCGTCCGGCCTCATCTATACATTATACAGGAGGATCACAGCGGGTGTCAGGAATGACATTTGCTGTGATCTTTCCTTAACTGCAGGTACTACTGCTCCCAACATGGCACAGAGTGCAGTTGAGGAACCTGCAGTTAAGGAGCCTGCAGTTAAGGACCGATCACAGCGGGTATCACTCCTGACACCCGATGCGATCGTCCTATCTATTGCAGAGATGGGGACCGGCTCCATACAGCGCTCCACATCTTTGCTCTATACTCCGGCCAGTGATATGAATAGAACATCACTCATTCATATTTCCCTTTAAGAGATGTGATTGGCTGCAACCATCCGGACAATCACCACTCTGGGCGGAAAATATGAATGAGTGATGTTCTATTCACATCACTGGCCGGAGTACAGAGCAGAGATGTGAGCGCTGTATAGAGCCGCTCCGCATCTCTGCTATATTATGGATGATCACATCAGGAGTCAAGATTGACACCCGGGGTGATATGTCTATTGGTACAGGTACTACTACTTCTATCATGGAACAGTGTGTTCCATGCTGGGAGTAGTAGTACTACCCAACATATTTTGTAAAAAACGCCAAAGGGGCCAAAAATGCTAATTCAACTCAAATGCAAAAATGACAGAAAAACGTAAGACACAGGAAATTGCACTGGCATTTTTTTCTGGTGTTTTTTTCAGTCCAAAAAAAACGCTGGAAAAAAAACCAAGGTGAATCCTAGCCTTAAGCTGCTGCAGAACATAATAATACGTACACACCTCAGCAGCTGCAGAACATTATAATCCACACATCAACTGCTGAAGAACATAATCATACACACCACAAATTCTGCAGAACATCATAATACCCCTCAGCTGCTGTAGTACTGCATAAATCATCTGCTATAGAACATCGTCATGAATACCTCAGCTCCTGCAGAACATTATAATACATACCTCAGCAGCTGTAGTACATTATATTTCACACCTCAACTGCTGAAGAACATAATACACACCCCAGATTCTGCAGAACATCATAATACACACTTCAGCTGCTGCAGAACATCATAATACATCTCAGCTGCTGTAGAACATCATAATGCATAAATCATCTGCTATAAAACATTGTCATAAAAAAAATTATAATACACACCTCGGCTGCAGCAAAACATGGCAATACATACCACAGCTGCTGCAAAACATCACAACACACAACTCAGCTGCTGTAGAACATCATAGTACATACTCAAACTGCTGCAAAACTTTGATAAGAATGATGGTGTTGATTTACTTCAACTAATGAGAGACATGGCTTCAAAAAAGGGGCTCTGCAGCAGCTGAGAATCTTTAATATACTGAATAATATGCTCTGCTATAAATTTGTTTAATGGTCTCTACGAATGCCTGTCCATTGCCTCGTGCTTTGGTACAGTCAGTGACTTCTAATATTCTTATTATTTGCATTGAAGAGGACATTGTCATTTGTTTAATATATATATATTTATAATATTTAATCATTTATATGTACAAACAAATTCTAATGCAATTTGCAATCGTATATTCATTCATTATCTACCGTATGTATGTAGAAATGTGAGGACCACCGTATCTAGTAATTAAGAAATAGAGGAGCTTACAATCTAAAGAAGTGTTGCTCAACCAGGGTGCCTCCAGCTGTTGTAAAACTACAACTCTCAGCATGCTGGGCATGCTGAGAGTTGCAGTTTTACAACAGCTGGAGGCACCCTGGTTGGGAAACACTGATCTAAAGTAAAGTAAAACATAGCTAGCCAGTGTTGTCTCATCTACATGAAAATTGTAGATTCACACTGAAGGCATCAAAACTATGAATTAACACATGTGGAATTATAGACATAACATAACGTGTGAAAATATGTCATATTCTAGGTTCTAGCCACCTTTTGCTTTGATTACTGCTTTGCACACTCATTCTCTTGATGAGCTTCAAGAGGTAGTCACCTGAAATGGTCTTTCAACAGTCTTGAAGGAGCTCCCAGAGATGCTTAGCACTTGTTGGCCCTTTTGCCTTCACTCTGCGGTCCAGCTCACCCCAAACCATCTCGATTGGGTTCAGGTCTGGTGACTGTGGAGGACAGGTCATCTGGCGCAGCACCCAATCACTCTCCTTCTTGGTCAAATAGCCCTTACACAGCCTGGAGGTGTTTGGGGTCATTGTCCTGTTGAAAAATAAATTATGGTCCAACTAAACGCAAACGGGATGGAATAGCAGCCGCTGCAAGATGCTGTGGTAGCCATGCTGGTTCAGTATGCCTTCAATTTTTAATAAATCCCCAACGGTGTCACCAGCAAAGCCCCCCCCCCCCCTACACACACACACACACACACACACCATCACACCTCCTCCTCCACACCGACACACCTATGAAGTGAAAACCATTTCAGGTGACTACCTCCTGAATCTCAACAAGAGAATGCCAAGAGTGTGCAAAGCAGGAATCAAAGCAAAATGTGGCTACTTTGAAGAACCTAGAATATGACATATTTTCAGTTGTTTCACACTTTTTTGTTATGTCTATAATTCCACATGTGTTAATTCATAGTTTTGATGCCTTCAGTGTGAATCTACAATTTTCATAGTCATGAAAATAAAGAAAACGCTGAATGAGAAGGTGTGTCCAAAATTTTGGTCTGTACAGATTATTAATTAAATAAACCCACCAGTATGTATACACCATTCAGATGCTATCTTGCTATGTTTATGGTGATGTACATCGCAGGCAGAGACATGGAGACATATCTAGAGTGAACCCCGTGCACATTCA
The DNA here is from genome assembly GCF_029499605.1 of Hyla sarda. NCBI lineage: Eukaryota > Metazoa > Chordata > Amphibia > Anura > Hylidae > Hyla > Hyla sarda. The sequence goes on from NC_079191.1 coordinate 44,905,400, forward strand.
ATCCTCTCTTTATACATTTTCCTCAGTGTAGCATATAGTAATCTGATTTGCAAAAGAAAAAAAAAATAAGAATCTATTTTTGCCGGTTACACAAAGGGCGCACATTTCAGATTGTCCCTGGTAATGAGGAATCTATTTTTATGCCTTTCATTATAAAGGGTCCTTTACACGAGGCAAATTGTCTCTTTTACTCCACTTGGCACAGGTTAAGCATACCACTTATAGAGGAGAAAGCCTTGCATGGTGCTTAATCTGTGTTGAAAATCTGCCAATGTCCAAAATGGCTTGAGGCTTATACACCTGCACTTTTGTTTTGCTGAGCAAGTGTTTGAAAAGTTAATGAAAACCCGAGAAGTCGCTGAATAGTATCTATACCGTAAACTGTAACATTCCAGAACAAGACTATATATAAAGGGGTACTCCGCTGGAAAACATTTTTTTTTCTTAAATCAACTGGTGGCAGAAAGTTAAACAGATTTGTAAATTACTTCTATTTAAAAATATCAATCCTTCCAGTACTTATCAGCTGCTGTATGCTCCACAGGAAGTTATTTTCTTTTTTAATTTCCTTTCTGCCTGACCACAGTGCTCTCTGCTGACACCTCTGTCCGTGTCAGGAACTGTCCAGAGTAAGAGCAGATCCCCATAGCAAACCTATCCTGCTCTGGACAGTTCCTGATATGGACAGAGATGTCAGTAGAGAGCACTTGTGGTCAGGCAGAAAGGAAATTAAAAAAGAAAAGAACTTCCTGTGTAGTATACAGCAGCTGATAAGTACTGGAAGGATTAACATTTTTAAATAGAAGTCATTTACAAATATGTTTAACTTTCTTGTACCAGTTCATAAAAAAAAATGTTTTCCAGTGTAGTACTCCTTTAATCCTGAATAATTAAAAGTAAATGTAACACTTACGTTTCAGAAGACAGGAACATTGGTGGATGTGGATCTGCTGGACCTGTGTGGCAGATGACTCGGACCGTACCAGGGAACGGAGTATAAGGTGCCGCTGGTTTTCACCAGAGCCCGCCGCAAAGTGGAATGGACTTGCTGCGGCGGGCGGCAGCCAGGTCACTACCCCTGGCACGGCTCGACCACACAGGCGGCTGAGGAGATGCGAGGCACAGGAGGGATAAGGCAACTCGTAGTCTGGATAGCAGAAGGTCAGGGCAGGCGGCACAGTAGCACAGTCAAGATGTAGGAGGAGTTCAGTAGGCAGGCGGCAGAGGAGTAAGGTCAAAGTCACAAAGCAAGGGATCAGATATACAGCAAGGCAATACTGAGGAACGCTTTCTCTAAGGCACAAGGCAACAAAGATCCGGCAGGGGAGTGAGGAGGGTGGAAAAATTTATAAATGAGCCACAGGTGAATTACACCAATGAGCATACTGGCCCTTTAAATCTTAAAGCACACGCGCACCCTAGGGGATCGGGACATGCGCGCCGAAGCAGAGAGGCAGGAAAAACACCTGGAGAGTGACGGACTGGGGCTCGCATGCAGGCACATCCCGCGATGCGAGTCCCAGCCCCGTCGGCAGCAGCAGGTAAGGGGACCATTCGCTCATGGCCAGCGCGTGCGGCCGGAGCGCATAACGTAACAGTACACACAGGGCACAACTAGGTTGTGCAAAGTTTGCAGTCCCATAGACATTGCAGTCCAGGAGACCAGTACTATTAAGGAAGCACTCTCAATAAAAAATTTTTTTATTGTGCGACATAGGTTACTTTTAGAGAATAATGTAGAGGTTCTTGTGTACACCTCGTGCTTACCTGTTTTAGCTGATGTGACAGGCACAAGATGTCTGTGATACTGGTTAAGTTAATTTGTTAATGCAGCCTACATTTCCCTTGAATCCTCTGACTGAGGGTGGGGTGTTAGATCACTGCATCTGGTCAGACAACTAGTGCTGGAGTTCACACACGTAAACTGATTAGACACATAAATGAGTTGGGGGTCAGTTAACATAATTCTTCTTGCCATGAGCTTAATGGGATTTGAACTATAAACACAATTTCATCTTTTATGAAGATTTACACGACTGTAGTAAAATAGCACAATTTTGGGGGGAAATCATGGCAGGAACAGGAATAAAAGCAGCAAAAAATGCAATGTGTGAATAAAGCCTCAGGGTTTTTTTTTTTATACTTTCTATATATCCATTGAGATAGAAGCAGCAGCAGTATACAGAGCTGGGAGGAGAGGGGTCTGGTAGCTAGCAGCATTGATCTAATAGGTGATGATTTCATCCTGTAGTTCACAGGAAGTCAGCTGACCAAGGACGCACTATTGGAAGCAGAAAATTGTCATTGTGAGTAGTTGTGAGTAAATTTAACAATAAAATAAATAAATAAATAAAGTAAATTCATTTAAAAATCTGCAAGTGTGGAGTTTGCTGTGTGTCTTTCCCATTGAAATCAATGATGAAAATCCACACTAAATCTGTAACATGTGAAAAAGTTTTGTTAAAAATTAATTTGAAATTAAAAGTGGGAATCTGGGGAAGTACTGTAAGGTTAAATCTATAAGTAGCAGATGTTGTTGCAGAAATGTTGTGACTGTCCCATTCATCTGACTGAAACTTAAAGGGGTACTTTAGCGCTAGCGGAATTCCGCAAGAGCAAATTTAGAAATGTGAATGGGAGTGCGGAATCCCATAGAAGTCTATGGGCTTTAATTTGAAGCGGAATTCTGCTGTGTGAATAGACCCTTAGTTTCAGTACTGTACACACACCTCATAGTTCCTGAGCACCCTCAAAAACCTTTACCTGCGAAATACTACCGGAAATCTCACATTCCCTCTACGACAGCAGAGGATTGGCAAGAGGTTCTCCTCCCCCATACACTGGTCTCCCCCACTGCCAATAATAAAATGACTCAATTGTACTTATTCATTTGAGTTATTTAACTCCTATCCCACATATATTTAGACTGCCTACTGATGCCATTGTCATAGGTGCCATTGTCCCTGGGAGGACTTATGGTATTTAATGTGGTCCTGCCCATATATTCTAGATGGTGGCTGCATTTTGTCTACAGATATTTCTCTGCCTGTGCCTTATGTTTTTGTCCCATAGAAGTCTATGGGAGTAAAAAAAAAAATGCCAAGAAAAATGTTGGTTTTAACTTTGGCATTTTTGCAGGCGGTTTTTATTCTTTTTTTTTTTTTTACTTTAGCGATCCAAAAAAGTGATGCAGATACCTTTTTTAATAAAATTTCGTAGGGTACCATTAAAAAAATTATAATAAAAAAGATACAGTAGCGATGGAAAAAATTGTATTTAACAAATTTTTTATTAATTTTAAAACAGGGATCAATTTATGTGGGCGGGCGGGGCACTAAAATGTAGGCGACAATAATAAAAATGTAGTGTGTGTTTTTCATTTTTTTTTCTTTTCCTTGATGGGAGTAGTAGTACCTGTGTTAATTGACAGATCATGTAGCACTGATTGTGATTTACACACTTGGTTCAAGACCTGGAGGTTACCTCTAGTTTCTGGGTAAATATAGCACTGGTGTAGACTTGAGGTTAATTAAAACTCAACTTTTATTGTATATACGATTAAAATTTAAAGTGCATCTTAATACATAACTACGGCCACCATCTGCTACCTACTGATATTGTGTTGTATGGGCGTAGTAATAAATTATTGCTATGATGTCAGCAAATAATAGTGTTGTTCTCTGTACACCAGATTGCACTCACCCCTAGCAACAATCCAAATATTGCACACTTTCCTTAATTACAGAGTCCCGGCATTTTGGATGTTATTAAGTTGTTATTGCATCATTTCCTCATGCAGATTATGTATGTAGCTGGATTACACCATGGTTTTTGGGGTTACTGATAATGACCCTGTTCACATACATAATTGCGTTATGGTACCCAGCATTAAAGTGTCCATATTCCTTCACACAAAGTGCTCCTGTGCATATTAACAGCAACCCAAGTCTAACCACAAGACTTCATACAAAGTGCTCCAATGCAATTTATTAGCAGCCACTTATATTTTTCAATAGGAACAGGAACAATCTCTGAGAACTTTACTTGACCACAGTCTGTGCATAAGGTACTAGTGCATCATCCTGACCACAGTCTGTGCATAAGGTGCTGGTGCATCACAAGTATTACAGTACTTTATCACTAAGGTGCAGTGCATGTACAGAGAAAATAAAACCTGTCTCCCAGGCGCTTGCTTCACCGGTACAAGTTTTCACGATAGAGATGTTTGGATTGCGATTCAACGCGTTTCACTGTCCGTTCATCAGGAATCGCTGACAGAAATTTGATAAGTAGTTATTTCGCCCATGGTCGGCTGGCGTGCATGGCTTCTGATGGCGGCCGTGCACTGCCATGGTGTCAGGATGCACCTTTTATATTATCCCTAATAGACAGATCACCCTGGGTCCGTTGCGATCCTTCTGTATAATGTATAGATGCGGGCTGCCGCTCTTCTATGGTCCCTGCACTGCCATATATATACACCTATTAATATTTCCCGCAGGGAGCTGTGATTGGCCAGATGGTTCCAGCCAATCACAACTCTCTGTGGGAAATATGAATATGTGTATACATGCATCAGTGCAGGGGACCATAGAAGAGCGGCCGCATCTCTAAATTATACAGGAGGATCACAGCGGGTGTCAGGAGTGACATCTGCTGTGATCTTTCCTTACCTGCAGGTACTACTACTCCCAACATGGAGCACACTCTGCTCCATGCTGGGAGCTGTAGTACCTGCATTAATAGACAGATCGCAGCGGGTGTCAGAAATTAAACTCGCTGCGATCTGTCTATTAATACAGGTACTACTGCGTACAGGAGGACTGCAATGGGGTTTCAAAAGTGACATGGGCGATCTGTCAATTAGTACAGGTACTACTACTCCTTTGTTTGTTCCATGCTGGGAGTAGTACTACCTAAAAAATTTTAAAAAAATAAAAAAATAGAGAAAAAAAAGTGAAACACACACACACACTTTATTAAATGTAATTAAAATTTTATTATAAAAAATAAAAATATTGTTAAATACATATTTCCCATCCCCACTGCATCCTTTTTTTTTTTTATTTGGTACCCAACAGAGGGGCCAAAAATTCAATTTCCACTCAAATGCAAAAACGCCAGAAAAAACATCAGACACAGGAAATTGCGCTGGCGTTTTTTCTGGCGTTTTTTTCTGGTGCAGGAAAAAAAAAAAAAACAAGTGAAATCCTAGCCTTAGGCTTTGTTTCCACATGGTAGTTTTTGGGAGAACTGCTGCTGCAGTTTTTGAGCATAAGCCAGAAGTGGATCCACGAGGATGGAGAAGTAGGAGAAGTGTAAGTCCTTCCTTTATATTTTCCATTCCTTTTGAATACACTTCTGGCTGTGGCTTAAAAACTGTAGTGGCAGTACTCCCCCCAAAAAATGGAAACGCAGCCTTACAAAAATGCTGTTTCTAGCATACAAATCTGTAGCATTACGCCGGATGGATCCCCGGCCTCCTACCCTTACTATGTAGCTGAAGTTGGTTAACTCTGTCATACCATTTAAATGAGAAGTCTTTAAAACTAGGGGTCGTCCAGATAAATTTGACAAGGTGGGGGGTTGTTAGTACCCCTCCTTACTTACTCTTTTCCTGCTTTTTGTAACATGAGGGATCAACTCCTACCACAGATGTCTTTTGCACCTTAATAATCTGCCTTCCTTTCCATACAGATGGATTTATTATGCATTTTGCTGCCCTTATGTGATGTGATTTATCTTCATAATTTGCGGTACCTTCCGCAGTCCTATTGTCCGAAGTGTATTGCTTTGCACTATGTTCAGTTTTCTGTGTTTTTGTTCATTACAGTGGTCCCTCAACATACGATGGTAATCCGTTCCAAATGGACCATCGTTTGTTGAAACCATTGTATGCTGAGGGATCCGTGCAATGTAAAGTATAGGACAGTGGTCTACAACTTGCGGACCTCCAGATGTTGCAAAACTTCAACACCCAGCATGCCCGGACAGCCAACGGCTGTCCGGGCATGCTGGGAGTTGTAGTCTTGCAACATCTGGAGGTCCGCAGGTTGAAGACCACTGGTATTGGAGGTTATACTCATGTGTCCCCGCCGCTCCGGACCATCACCGCTTGTCACCGCTACCCTGGTTGTCGCCTTCCATCGCTGTCGCCGCGTCCCGTGGTGTCCCCGACGCTCCGGCAAGGCCTCTGCTTCTCCTGCATCCTCTCTCTCTGTCGCCGCCATCACGTCGCTGCGCACGCCGTTCCTATTGGATGATGGGACGGCATGCGCAGCGACGTGATGACGACGATGGAGAGCGCCGACGATGCAGAGGATCCTGAAGAGGACGTGTCGGAGCCCCAAGGACAGGTAAGTGATCGTCAGCAGATCACACGGGGCACCGTAAACAGCTATTCGGTGGCAGCTGAAGCAGTCTGCGTTGCCGGATAGCCGTTTATGCAAGGGCCCCAACATACAAAAGCATCGTATGTTGATGCTGCCTTCAACATGCGATGGCCTCTGAGAGGCCATCGCATGTTGAAATGATCGTATGTTGGGGCCATCGTAGGTCGGGGGGTCACTGTATTATAAACACTGTTTATTATCCCCTGCGGCGAGGGACTTTGTTGTTGCTATGTGTAAAGAAGAAATCCAGCTCACCAATCCGATGTAGTGCATGGATCTGTGCACGGCAAGGCACACCAAGTACAGCAAAGAACGATGATCCAGCACTGAAAATCGACAGCTTTATTGAAGATCACTGGACACTATAAAACCGACCATATCATCAGACGCGTTTCGAGTGCATGCGCTCTTCCTCGGTGATGTCAATCTGTCCGAAAGTGAGGGACTATATACCGTTAGGGGAGGTGAAGCAACACCAAATATAGTTAATTATTCACCTTCCAGGGGACAATACATGTGCGGATTGAGTTTAAGATGCTTCGACACTTCAATAGTGAAATATCAATTCTCTTTGAATATTCATACCTGTTGGATTATGTGTATCCAGCGTGACCTGCCAAAACGCTTCTCTATCAGCTAGTTTCTTTCGTAAACATCCCTTTCTCATTCCAACACTTACATGTTCAATTGCATAGATTTTGAATCCCGTCAAATTGCCTTTATGTACAGAAGGAAAATGTACTGACACTGCTGATCTGTTGCGGCATGTGGTGTTACCAAATATCATTGATGTGTTCTAATGCTCGAATTTTAAGTTTACGTGGGGCATAACCCACATACAACAAATTGCATATCATACATTCAGTGATATATACCACATTACTATAGTTACAGTTAATGTAAGTTTTTATATTGAACGTTTTTGTGCCACTTGCATTTTTGAATACTTTAGTTGGTTTGGCGAAATTACAAGTTCGACAAATTTTATGTCCACATTTGAAGAAACCCTTTTGGGCTATCCACCAACTTTGAGAATTTACTGCAGTCTGTAGTCTTGGTGATAATTTATGTGCCAATGTGGGTGCCTTTTTTGGTACTATGCTACACCCCTCCCTTAATAAGTCATGGCAAATGTTTTAGAATTATATTTTTATTTTATTGAAATGAGGGGGGGGGGGGGGGGGGGAGAATATGTCAAAGCAAGTACCGGTTTCTGGCTGGGTTGGAGTTATGGAGTCTTATGGAGTCTGTATTGGAGTTATGAGTTTATTGTGACCTTTGCTTGATGCTATATTCCAATCTCTTTTTCACGTGTGCTGAGAATAGCCTCTACTCTTTAATCTTAGTTCCAATTCTATGGCCTGTCTATCAAAACCTCAGGAGCTGTACAGTTACGCTTCAATCTAATCAGTTCGGTATGGACCGAGTGGTATGGAAAGGATGGTTACTATCCGCTCCAAGGACAGTGTTACCTGAGATAGGCTTATGATGTGTGGAAACTGTAACCATGTTATGAGGTTCACCTCTCAATTCCAAGTCCAAAAACACTATGGTGGTGGGATCAATGTGACAAGAAGTGTTGAGCGGCATAGGCCATATTCGAATTCGCAAATATTCGTGAATATATGGACGAATATTCGTCATATTCGCGAATATTCGCATATTCGTAATATTCTCGTTTTATTTTCGCATATGCGGATATTCGCATATGCGAAAATTAACATATGCGAAAATTTACATATACAAAAATTAACATAAGGTAAAATTCGCACATGCGAAAATGTGCATATGCACATTTTCGCATATGCGAAAATTCGCGCACCAGTCTCACACAGTAGTATTAGAGCCTTCTTACACCACATAAGCTGGAAGTAGAGAAGGATGATCACTGTGATGTGTACTGTAAAAAAAAAAAAAATAAAAAAAAAAAAAAAAAACGAATATTCGTAATTACGAATATATAGCGCTATATTCGCAAATTCGCGAATATGCGATATTCGCGAATAAAATTCGAATTGCGAATATTCGCGAGCAACACTAGTGACAAGTAAATTTTAAATTAAAAGAATTCATATGCAAATATTCAACAAACAGTAGCACGGCCGCGGCATGCCCCCTCCAAACAAGGAGGTGGTCATCTATAAATCGGCCATATCATGCACTCACTGAATGGATTTTAAACTGAAAATATGAATTGGGAAAATATGAATTGGTGAGATTGGCAAGGGACGGGGAGTGCCTAGCCCCCATTAACACGCCACTGGTGTGTACGAAAAATTCCCTATTGAAAATAATTACGTGACATTAAGAACCAAATGGCCATTTTGATAAATTCACACAAATTCTGGGAATAATTGCTGTGTGTCACTAAGTGGTAATCCAGGGCTTCCATAGCAGTGTGCCATGGGATGCACATGTACAATGACACGACATCGCACGACAACCATGAAAGCCTGGGATCCCACTGGATGCATTCTACTGCCCTCAGCACATCCATTGAGTCCTTTAAATAACCTGGTATGTGTTGAACAAGTGGTTGGAGCAATAAATCCACCCATGTAGACTAACGCTCGAGCAACAAACCACTTTGTTGTTGCTTTCTCAGTCTAAGGCTAAGATGTTTGTAATATTTTTTTTTTTAGTTTTTTTAATTACATTTATTAAAACAGTTGAAAAAAAAAAACACTACAGTTTTTTTTTTTGCCCATATCATGCACACTCAGTGGCCCAGATTTATCAAACTATGTGAGAGAAAAAATAGAGTGATTTTCCCACAGCAACCAATCACAGCTCAGCTTTCACTTTACCAGAGCTCGTTAGCTGAGCTGTGATTGGTTGTTGTGGAAATATCCCTCAATTTTTGATACATTTTGATAAATCTGGACCAGTGTCACTAGTCTCAAAGCCCCATCTGCTTCATTCCAACACAGCTGCATTACTATGTTTCATTACTTGTTCATGTGATCACCAGTCTTATCCACAGAAATTACAGTGTTTAACCCCTTAAGGACCCAGCCAATTTTCAGTGTGGGACCCGGCCATTTTTTGCACATCTGACCACTGTCACTTTAAGCATTAATAACTCTGGGATGCTTTTACCATTCATTCTGATTCCGAGACTGTTTTTTTTTGTTTTTTGTATTCTACTTTATATTAGTGGTAACATTTTGTCGATACTTGCATAATTTCTTTTTAACTTTGAAGCTCTCTGCTTATATGGAAAATGAATATTCCAAATAAATTATATATTGATTCACATATACAATATATCTACTTTATGTTTGCATCATAAAGTGGACATGTTTTTACTTTTGGAAGACACCAGAGGGCTTCAAAGTATAGCAGCAATTTTCAAATTTTTCTCAAAATTTTCAAAATCTAAATTTTTCAGGGACCAGTTCTGTTTTGAAGTGGATTTGAAGGGTCTTCCTATTAGAAATACCTCATAAATGACCCCATTATAAAAACTGTACCCCTCAAAGTATTCAAAATGACATTCAAAAGGTTTGTTAACTCTTTAGGTGTTTCACAGGAATAGCAGCAAATTGAAGGAGAAAATTCTAAATCTTCATTTTTTACACTGGCATGTTCTTGTAGACCCAGTTATTGAATTCTTACAAGGGGTAAAGGAGAAAAATCTTCCTAAAATGTGTAACCCAATTTCTCTCAAGTAAGGAAGTTCCTCATATATGTCAAGTGCTCTGTGGGTGCACTACAAGGCTCAGAAGGGAAGGAGCGACAATGGGATTTTGGAGAGTAAGTTTTTCTGAAATGCTTTTTGGGGGGCATGTTACATTGAAGAAGCCCCTATGGTGCCAGAACAGCAAAAAAAAAAAAACACATGGCATACTATTTTGGAAACTACACCCCTTAAGGAACATAACAAGGGGTACAGTGAGCCTTTATACCCCACAGGTGTTTGACGACTTTTCGTTGAAGTTGGATGTGTAAATTATTATTATTTTTTTTTTTACAAAAATGCTAGTTTCCCCCTCCCCCCCCCCCAAATTTTTTTCATGGGGTAATAGGAGAAAATGCCCTACAAAATATGTAACCCCATTTCTTCTGAGTATGGAAATACCCCATGTGTGGACGTCAAGTGCTCTGCTGGCGCACTACAATGCTCAGAAGAGAAGGAGTCACATTTGGCTTTTGGAAAGCAAATTTTGCTGAAATGGTTTTTGGGGGGCATGTCCCATTTAGGAAGCCCTTATGGTGCCAGAACAGCAAAAAAAATTAAATAAAATAAAAAAACACATGGGACTACACCCCTCAAGGAACGCAACAAGAGTTGCAGTAAGCCTTAACACCTCACAGGTGTTTGACGGCTTTTTGTTACAGTTGGATGTGTAAATGAAAAAAAAAAATTTCAGTAAAATGCAGTTTTTCTCCAAATTTTAAATTTTTACAAGGGGTAATAGGAGAAAATGACCCCCAATATTTGTAACCCCATTTCTTCTGAGTATGGAAATACCCCATATGTGGATGCCAAGTGCTCTGTTGGCGAACTACAATGCTCAGAAGAGGAGGAGCGCCATTCAGCTTTTGAAAAGAGAATTTGTTTGGAATGGAAGTGTTACGCCGAGCGCTCCGGGTCCCCGCTCCTCCCCGGAGCGCTCGCAACATCCTCGCAACTGCAGCGCCCCGGTCAGATCTGCTGACCGGGTGCGCTGCGATACCTCTCCCAGCCGGGATGCGATTCGCGATGCGGGTGGCGCCCGCTCGCGATGCGCACCCCGGCTCCCGTACCTGACTCGCTCTCCGTCGGTCCTGTCCCGGCGCGCGCGGCCCCGCTCCTTAGGGCGCGCGCGCGCCGGGTCTCTGCGATTTAAAGGGCCACTGCGCCGTTGATTGGCGCAGTTGGTTTAATCAGTGTGTTCACCTGTGCACTCCCTATTTATACCTCACTTCCCCTGCACTCCCTCGCCGGATCTTGTTGCCATTGTGCCAGTGAAAGCGTTTCCTTGTGTGTTCCTAGCCTGTGTTCCAGACCTCCTGCCGTTGCCCCTGACTACGATCCTTGCTGCCTGCCCCGACCTTCTGCTACGTCCGACCTTGCTCTTGTCTACTCCCTTGTACCGCGCCTATCTTCAGCAGTCAGAGAGGTTGAGCCGTTGCTAGTGGATACGACCTGGTTACTACTGCCGCTGCAAGACCATCCCGCTTTGCGGCGGGCTCTGGTGAATACCAGTAGTAACTTAGAACCGGTCCACTAGCACGGTCCACGCCAATCCCTCTCTGGCACAGAAGATCCACCTCCTGCCAGCCGAATCGTGACAGTAGATCCGGCCATGGATCCCGCTGAAGTTCCACTGCCAGCTGTCGCCGACCTCACCACGGTGGTTGCCCAGCAGTCGCAACAGATAGCGCAACAAGGCCACCAGCTGTCTCAACTGACCGTGATGCTACAGCAGCTACTACCACAGCTTCAGCAATCATCTCCTCCGCCAGCTCCTGCACCTCCTCCGCAGCGAGTGGCCGCTTCCGGCCTACGACTATCCTTGCCGGATAAATTTGATGGGGACTCTAAGTTTTGCCGTGGCTTTCTTTCACAATGTTCCCTGCACTTGGAGATGATGTCGAACCAGTTTCCTACTGAAAGGTCTAAGGTGGCTTTCGTAGTCAGCCTTCTGTCTGGGAAAGCTCTGTCATGGGCCACACCGCTCTGGGACCGCAATGACCCCGTCACTGCCTCTGTACACTCCTTCTTCTCGGAAATTCGAAGTGTCTTTGAGGAACCTGCCCGAGCCTCTTCTGCTGAGACTGCCCTGCTGAACCTGGTCCAGGGTAATTCTTCCGTTGGCGAGTACGCCATCCAATTCCGTACTCTTGCTTCCGGATTATCCTGGAATAATGAGGCCCTCTGCGCGACCTTTAAAAAAGGCCTATCCAGCAACATTAAAGATGTTCTGGCCGCACGAGAAATTCCTGCTAACCTGCATGAACTCATTCATCTAGCCACTCGCATTGACATGCGTTTTTCCGAAAGGCGTCAGGAGCTCCGCCAGGATATGGACTTTGTTCGCACGAGGCGTTTTTTCTCCCCGGCTCCTCTCTCCCCTGGTCCTCTGCAATCCGTTCCTGTGCCTCCTGCCGTGGAGGCTATGCAAGTTGACCGGTCTCGCTTGACACCTCAAGAGAGGACACGACGCCGCATGGAGAATCTTTGCCTGTACTGTGCCGGTACCGAACACTTCCTGAAGGAATGTCCTATCCGTCCTCCCCGCCTGGAAAGACGTACGCTGACTCCGCACAAGGGTGAGACAGTTCTTGATGTCAACTCTGCTTCTCCACGCCTTACTGTGCCTGTGCGGATATCTGCCTCTACCTTCTCCTTCTCTACTATGGCCTTCTTGGATTCCGGATCTACAGGAAATTTTATTTTGGCCTCTCTCATCAACAGGTTCAACATCCCGGTGACCAGTCTCGCCAGACCCCTCTACATCAATTGTGTTAACAATGAAAGATTGGACTGTACCGTGCGTTACCGCACGGAACCCCTCCTAATGTGCATCGGACCTCATCACGAAAAAATTTCGTTTTTGGTCCTCTCCAATTGCACTTCCAAAATTCTCCTTGGACTACCGTGGCTTCAACGCCATTCCCCAACCCTTGATTGGTCCACAGGAGAGATCAAGAGCTGGGGTACTTCTTGTTTCAAGGACTGTCTTAAACCGGTTCCCAGTACTCCCTGCCGTGACACTGTGGTTCCCCCTGTAACCGGTCTCCCTAAGGCTTATATGGACTATGCTGACGTATTTTGCAAAAAGCAAGCTGAGACTTTACCTCCTCACAGGCCTTATGACTGTCCTATTGACCTCCTCCCGGGCACTACTCCACCCCGGGGCAGAATTTATCCTCTGTCCGCCCCAGAGACTCTTGCTATGTCTGAATACATCCAGGAAAATTTAAAAAAGGGGTTTATCCGCAAATCCTCCTCTCCTGCCGGAGCTGGATTTTTCTTTGTGTCCAAAAAAGATGGCTCCCTACGTCCTTGCATTGATTACCGCGGACTTAATAAAATCACGGTAAAGAACCGCTACCCCCTACCTCTTATCTCAGAACTCTTTGATCGCCTTCAAGGTGCCCACATCTTTACCAAACTGGACTTAAGAGGTGCTTATAATCTCATCCGCATCAGGGAGGGGGACGAATGGAAAACTGCATTTAACACCAGAGATGGACACTTTGAGTATCTGGTCATGCCCTTTGGCCTGTGCAACGCCCCTGCCGTCTTCCAAGACTTTGTTAATGAAATTTTTCGTGATCTCTTATATTCCTGTGTTGTTGTGTATCTGGACGATATTCTGATTTTTTCTGCCAACTTAGAAGAACACCGCCATCATGTCCGCATGGTTCTTCAGAGACTTCGAGACAATCAACTTTATGCCAAAATGGAGAAATGTCTGTTTGAATGTCAATCTCTTCCTTTCCTAGGATACTTGGTCTCTGGCCAGGGACTACAAATGGACCCAGATAAACTCTCTGCCGTCTTAGATTGGCCACGCCCCTCCGGACTCCGTGCTATCCAACGTTTTTTGGGGTTCGCCAATTATTACAGACAATTTATTCAACATTTTTCCACTATTGTGGCTCCTATTGTGGCTTTAACCAAGAAGAATGCCAATCCTAAGTCCTGGTCTCCCCAAGCGGAAGACGCATTTAAACGGCTCAAGTCTGCCTTTTCTTCTGCTCCCGTGCTCTCCAGACCTGACCCATCTAAACCCTTCCTATTGGAGGTTGATGCCTCCTCAGTGGGAGCTGGAGCGGGCATGCTGTTACTTGTGGGGTTTTTTCTAGGACCTTCTCTCCGGCGGAGAGGAACTACTCCATCGGGGATCGAGAACTACTGGCCATTAAATTGGCACTTGAGGAATGGAGGCATCTGCTGGAGGGATCAAAATTTCCAATTATCATTTACACCGATCACAAGAATCTCTCCTATCTCCAGTCTGCCCAACGGCTGAATCCTCGCCAGGCCAGGTGGTCGTTGTTCTTTGACCGTTTTAACTTTGAAATTCATTTTCGCCCTGCCGACAAGAACATTAGGGCCGATGCTCTCTCTCGTTCCTCGGATGCCTCGGAAGTAGAGGTCTCTCCGCAACACATCATTCCTCCTGACTGTCTGATCTCCACTTCTCCAGCCTCCATCAGGCAAACTCCTCCAGGGAAGACCTTCGTTTCTCCACGCCAACGTCTCGGGATTCTCAAATGGGGTCACTCCTCCCACCTCGCAGGCCATGCGGGCATCAAAAAGTCCTTGCAACTCATCTCTCGTTTCTATTGGTGGCCGACTCTGGAGACGGATGTTGTTGATTTTGTGCGGGCCTGTACTGTCTGTGCCCGGGATAAGACTCCTCGCCAGAAGCCTGCTGGTCTCCTTCATCCTCTGCCTGTCCCCGAACAGCCTTGGTCTCTGATTGGTATGGACTTTATTACAGACCTACCCCCATCCCGTGGCAACACTGTTGTTTGGGTGGTCGTTGATCGATTTTCCAAGATGGCACATTTTATTCCTCTTCCTGGTCTTCCTTCAGCGCCTCAGTTGGCAAAACAATTTTTTGTACACATTTTTCGTCTTCACGGTTTGCCCACGCAGATCGTCTCGGATAGAGGCGTCCAATTCGTGTCAAAATTCTGGAGGGCTCTCTGTAAACAACTCAAGATTAAATTAAACTTCTCTTCTGCTTATCATCCTCAATCCAATGGGCAAGTAGAAAGAATTAACCAGGTTCTGGGTGACTATTTACGGCATTTTGTTTCCTCCCGCCAGGATGACTGGGCAGATCTTCTACCATGGGCCGAATTCTCATACAACTTCAGAGTCTCTGAATCTTCTGCTAAATCCCCATTTTTCGTGGTGTACGGCCGTCACCCTCTTCCCACCCTCCCTACTCCCTTGCCCTCTGGTTTGCCCGCTGTGGATGAAGTGACTCGTGATCTTTCCACCATATGGAAAGAGACCCAAAATTCTCTGTTACAGGCTTCATCTCGCATGAAAAGGTTTGCCGATAAGAAAAGAAGAACTCCCCCCATCTTTGCTCCCGGAGACAAGGTATGGCTCTCCGCTAAATATGTCCGCTTTCGTGTCCCCAGTTACAAACTGGGACCACGCTATCTTGGTCCTTTCAAAGTCTTGTGCCAGATTAATACTGTCTCTTACAAACTCCTTCTTCCTCCTTCTCTTCGTATTCCCAATGCCTTCCATGTCTCTCTCCTTAAACCTCTCATCATCAACCGTTTCTCTCCCAAACTTGTTTCTCCCACTCCTGTTTCCGGCTCTTCTGACATCTTCTCCGTGAAAGAGATACTGGCCTCCAAGACGGTCAGAGGAAAAAAATTTTTTTGGGTTGATTGGGAGGGCTGTGGTCCAGAAGAGAGATCCTGGGAACCTGAGGACAACATCCTAGACAAAAGTCTGGTCCTCAGGTTCTCAGGCTCCAAGAAGAGGGGGAGACCCAAGGGGGGGGGGTACTGTTACGCCGAGCGCTCCGGGTCCCCGCTCCTCCCCGGAGCGCTCGCAACATCCTCGCAACTGCAGCGCCCCGGTCAGATCTGCTGACCGGGTGCGCTGCGATACCTCTCCCAGCCGGGATGCGATTCGCGATGCGGGTGGCGCCCGCTCGCGATGCGCACCCCGGCTCCCGTACCTGACTCGCTCTCCGTCGGTCCTGTCCCGGCGCGCGCGGCCCCGCTCCTTAGGGCGCGCGCGCGCCGGGCCTCTGCGATTTAAAGGGCCACTGCGCTGTTGATTGGCGCAGTTGGCTTAATCAGTGTGTTCACCTGTGCACTCCCTATTTATACCTCACTTCCCCTGCACTCCCTCGCCGGATCTTGTTGCCATTGTGCCAGTGAAAGCGTTTCCTTGTGTGTTCCTAGCCTGTGTTCCAGACCTCCTGCCGTTGCCCCTGACTACGATCCTTGCTGCCTGCCCCGACCTTCTGCTACGTCCGACCTTGCTCTTGTCTACTCCCTTGTACCGCGCCTATCTTCAGCAGTCAGAGAGGTTGAGCCGTTGCTAGTGGATACGACCTGGTTACTACCGCCGCTGCAAGACCATCCCGCTTTGCGGCGGGCTCTGGTGAATACCAGTAGTAACTTAAAACCGGTCCACTAGCACGGTCCACGCCAATCCCTCTCTGGCACAGAGGATCCACCTCCTGCCAGCCGAATTGTGACAGGAAGTCAGGGGCCATGTGCGTTTACAAAGCCCTCCGTGGTGCCAGAACAGTGGACTCCCACATGTGACCCTATTTTGGAAACTACACCTCTCACAGAATTTAATAAAGGGTACAGTGAGTATTTACATCCCACTGGCATTTGACAGATCTTTGGAACAGTGGGCTGTGCAAATGAAAAATTAAATTTTTTTACGGACCACTGTTCCAAAAATATTTCAGACACCTGTGGGGTGTAAATGTTCACTGTACCCCTAATTACATTACGTGAGGGGTGTAGTTTCCAAAATGGGGTTCATTGTTCTGGCACTATGGGAGTTTTGTAAACACACGTGACCTCCAATTCCGGACAAATTTTCTCTTCAAAAGCCCAATGGCGCTCCTTCTCTTCTGAGCATTGTAGTTTGCCCGCAGAGCACTTTACATCCACATATGGGGTATGTTCTTACTCAGAAGAAATGGGGTTACAAATTTTGGGGGGCTTTTTATCCTATTTTTCCTTTTGAAAATGAAAAATTTAGGGTAACACCAGCCTTTTAGTGAATTTTTTTTCTTTTTCCCATTCAACTTTAACAAAAATTTGTCAAACACCTGTGGGGTGTCAAGGCTCACTGTACCCCTTGTTACATTCCATGAGGGGTGTAGTTTCCAAAATGGGGTCACATGTGGGTGTTTCTTTTTTTGCCTTTATGTCAGAACCGCTGTAAAATCAGCCACCCTGTGCAAATCACCAATTTAGGCCTCAAATGTACATAGTGCACTCTCACTCCTGAACCCTGCTGTGCGCCCGCAGAGCATTTTACGCCCACATATGGGGTATTTCTGTACTCTTTTTCTTTTTTTTTTTCCTTTTACCACTCGTGAATGTAAAATGTATGGGGCAACACCAGCATGTTAGTGTAATTTTTTTTTTTTATGCTACCAGGCTGGTGTAGCCCCAACTTTTCCTTTTCATAAGGGGTAAAAGGAAAAAAAGCCCCCCAAAATTTGTAGTGCAATTTCTCCTGAGTACGGAAATACCCCATATGTGGCCCTAAACTGTTTTCTTGAAATACGACAGGGCTCCAAAGTGAGAGAGCGCCATGCGCATTTGAGGACTAAATTAGGGATTGCATAGGGGTGGATATAGGGGTATTCTACGCCAGTGATTTCCAAACAGGGTTCCTCCAGCTGTTGCTAAACTCCCAGCATGCCTGGACAGTCACTGGCTGTCCAGAAATGCTGGGACTTGTTTTGCAACAGCTGGAGACTCCTTTCTGGAAACACTGCCTTACAATACTTTTTCATTTTTATTGGGGGAGGGGGGGGACAGTGAAAGGGGGTGTATATATAGTGTTTACCGTTTATTATGTGTTAGTGCAGTGTAGTGTTTTTAGGGTACATTTACACGGGCGGGTTTACAGGGAGTTTCAGGCTAGGAGTTTGCGCTGTGGTGAAAAATTTGCCGCAGCTCAAACTTGAAGCAGAAAACTTACTGTAAACCTGCCTTTGTGAATGTACCCTGTACATGAGGGGGCAAACCTCCAGCTGTTTTAAAACTACAACTCCCAGCATGTACTGACAGACCCTGCATGCTGGGAGTTGTACTTTTGCAACAGCTGGAGGCACACTGGTTGGAAAACCTTCAGTTAGGTTCTGTTACCTAACTCAGTATTTTTCAACCAGTGTGCCCCCAGCTGTTGCAAAACTACAACTCCCAGCATGTACTGATCGCCAAAGGGCATGCTGGGAGATGTAGTTATGCAACAGCTGGAGGTACGCAACTACAACTGCCAGCATGCCGAGACAGCTGTTTGCTGTTTGGGCATGCTGGGATTTGCAGTTTTGCAACATCTGGAGGGGTACAGTTTAGAGACCACAGCACAGTGATCTCCAAACTGTGGCCCTCCAGATTTAGCAAAACTAGAAATCCCAGCATGCCCAGACAGCAAATTGCTGTGTGGGCATGCTAGGAGTTGTAGTTTTGCAAGATTTAGAGGGCTGCCGCATCCAATGCGTGAGTGGACCTTCGGCGCCGGTCCTCTGTCGGCTTCCCCCCCACCTATTGTGGGAGGGCTGAATGGGGAAACAGAAAGTTAACACCCCGCCCCAATCTGCTATTGGTCGTCGCTTCTAGATGACCAATAGCAGGGATAGGAGATGTGGCATCCCTGCCACCTCACTCCTATCCTTTCAGGGGGATTGTGGGTGTCTTGGATAACCCCGATCCCCCTTATTTTCCAGGACACCGGGTCACCGGAGACCCGTATGACCCAGGAATTGCTGCAAATCGCTGGTGTGAATTCACTGGCGATCACCGACATGGGGGGGTCTGATGACCTCCCTGGTCATTTGCGCGGGGTGCCTGCTGATCGATATCAGCAGTCACCCTGGTCCGGTCTGTGGGGACTGAAATTCTCACGGGCATACAGGCACGTCCTGGGTCCTTAAGTACTAGGGTGTCAGGGCGTACCCGTACGCCCTGGGTCCTTAACAGGTTAAAGGGGTACTCCACTGGAATTTTTTTTTTTAATCAACTTGTGCCAGAAAGTTAAACAGATTTGTAAATTACTCCTATTAAAAAAATCTTAATCCTTCCAGTACTTATCAGCTGCTGCTATACTACAGAGGAAGTTCTATTCTTTTTGAATTTCTTTCCAGTCTGACCACAGTGCTCTCTGCTGACACCTCTGTCCATGTCAGGAACTGTCCAGAGCAGGATAGGTTTGTTATGGGGATTTGCTCCTGCTCTGGGAAAATTTCTATAAAAAAAAAAAAAAAAATTTAAATAAGCATATGTATTAAAACTGCATGAAGTGTGAACTTCAACCAACCCACTTTTGGGTCTCAGCTGTTTAGGCTTCTGGAGTCAAGCCAGTTGATCAGGTAGTTCATTAAGTGAATTGCCCTCTCTCTGAAAAACCATAGGATTCATGGAAAACATAGTCAGTCTTAAAAATAATTTCAGAGAATAAATAGAAATCTTTATGGTTGAAAACCTATGCCT